>NC_081560.1:165631583-165659046 GCF_022355385.1 Mustela nigripes | reverse complement strand
CTCTTTTTTTTTTTTTTTTTAAAGATTTTATTTATTTATTTGTAAGAGAGAGAGTGAGTGAGAGCAAGCACAGGCAGACAGAGTGGAAGGCAGAGTCAGAGGGAGAGCAGGCTCCCTGCAGAGCAAGGAACCCGATGTGGTACTCGATCCCAGGACGCTGGGATCATGACCTGAGCCGAAGGCAGCTGCTTAACCAACTGAGCCACCCAGGCGTCCCTCTGCTAAGCTCTTTAACTTTGAAGCATAAATGAGTAAAGTCTGTCAGAGGTCAGAGCAGTATGAGTGAGTGCTATGTTGGTATTTGGTTAAATGAATTAGATACAACTGCTCCAGGGATTGTTGACTTTTAGCCAGGAAGAAAAAGTTTTGTACGGAACAAAGGAAGTTCCAGCTGCATAGTTTGGGAACATCAGTAGGCAGATGGAAAGGTATGTTCAGAGGGATAGCCATCTTTCTCAGTGCCTCTGATGTTACACATGTTGAAGGCAACCTACTCTGTTTACTTATTTGGCTCCCCTGCATGTGACACAAAGATTTTGTGATCTGAAAGCTGGACAGTGGGTCTCACATAGACATGTCTGTTCTGAAACTCAAACTGAAGACGGCACTATATTGGGTATGAAATCAGTGTGCTTTCTGTGGTAATCTGCATGAGTTTCTGACTTCAAGTAAGCAGCTTTCAGGAAAGATGCCAAGTGATGAGGAGGTCTATGTTAACACTTACTTGATGTCAGTAGTTAACTAAATTTACACATTGAAAAGGAGAGCTGGATAAAGGTCTTGATTGTTCTTTTTGTAGAAGATTTTATTTATTTCTTTGTCAGGGAGAGAGAGAGAGCGCATGAGTTCACAAGCAAGGGGAATGGCAGGCAGAGGGAGAATCAGGCTCTCTGCTGAGCAAGGAGCCCGATGTGAGACTTGATCCCAGGACCCTGGGATCATGACTTGAGCCCAAGGCAGACACTTAAGCCACCCAGGGGTCCCCTGATTATTCTTTTTTAAGGCCCTTTAAGGAAAGATAGTTTAGTGGCGTTCTCATTATTTCATTTTATTACTTGTGAATCTTTGAAGATCTTGAAATAGGGCTGGTTTTGGTCTGTATGCCTGGTGGGCCAGAGTTCCATGTTCCCTCAGTCTGCAAGCCACTTATTTTTTCACTGATCAAAGGCTTCGTAAGCACAGATCTCTTCTCCCATTTCTGTGCTATAAGCATGCAATTCCTCTTTTCTTCCACAGGTGGGCAGCATGTTCATAGCAGATGCCCATGAGAAGATCTCAGTACAGTAAGTGCCTCACATTCTTGTGCAGTGACTTGAACTTCAGTGTGGGCTCTCTGGCTGGATGTGAATCTGAAACGTTACCTCTTGCTAATCTTTTACAGATTCAAACTTTCATGGTGATTTATCCAGTGTTTCTTGGGTTTTAAACAAGAATGGACCCTTAGAAACCACTACTTTGGTCATGTCTGTGGAGACCTAAGAAGCTGATAAATGGTTCCCAGCTGTCTCTGGAATGAAATGAAAGAGGCCGGGTGTCTGAGCCAGTGAAGGACTTAACTGGATTGGGGTGGAAAAGTGAGAGGGAAAATAGGGAATGAAGTAGATAAGAAATAGTCCTAAGGAATTAAATAAAGTTAAGGCCCTGACTCCTTGCCTGTATACCCTTTATATAAACCCTAAGACGAAATAAAGGGAACATTAGAAATGCAAAGGGATTGGTAATGAGAATCTGGGGTGAAATTGTATCTTGCTGATCATACTGTTTGAACTCTTCTATTGTAAGAGCCTCTCTAATTTGTTCTCTCTCTCTCTCTTTTTTTTTTCTTTAGAACCAATGAGGCCATCCTTCTGGCACTTTATGAAGCTGTTCATTTAAATCGTAACTTCATCACAGTGTTAGCTCAGGTTGGTTATATTAAAAACTCCAGTGCTTCTCCCTGAATTTCATACAGATTCACTTCACTGAAAAGCCTATCTGGCTGTGCCTATTTAAACTTTGCTTTGTATTGGTAGGCGATAGTAACAGAGGTTCATCAATTGTCTTTGCTTCAGGCTGTCTTGAAATATGTATGTTTCCATCTGGTGCTGAAGTGGGTCTGATAAAATGCAAAGTATTGGGTTTGACCAGTCTTCTAATTCTTTTGACCAGTTTCCTGATTTTGTTAACCGAGATGAGTGGAGATTACTTCATTTTGAGTGGAGATTACTTCTTTTTGTTCACTGGCAATCCCTTGGTATTATCTGCCCATATGTCAGGCTTTCTGCTTTCTAAACCACTGTGGAATTAAAACTAGAGATAAAATAGGCCAAATCACTTGTCTTATTATTTCACTAATTTCCAGAGAAGAAAAGTAAAAAAATATCTGGTCTACCATAAGGTTAGCTGTTAACAACAACAAAATGGTCTACAAATGTTGAAAGCTGGATGTCCTAGAATACTGAGTCTTGGGTCACTTAACGCAGCTTAGGATATCCTCAGTAGCTGGTAGAGAAGAGGACTAAAACGGGCTGATAACTCAAGTGCTGTCCATGAAGGATGTCTTTAAAAATTGATAAAATGTTTTTATCCTAAAGTCAGAGTGTTTAAAATATGTATGTAGGTTTCTTTAAAAAGAACATTTGCTTTTGCCTTTTTCTCAAAGGGCAGATGTATATGGAATCACTGAGTTTTAACAAAAAAAAAAAATGAGGTCATGCTTAAAAAGTAGTGTTCTGGCTTGGGGTCTGCCTAGAAAGACACTTATTATTTATCCAGAGAACATAAGAGATTTTATCCACTATTCCCATTATGTTTGTCTGCTCCCTGAATTCTGTAGCTGATTTTAAAGGAGGATGAGGGAGGTGGAACACTGCAAAAAGCTGTTGAGGAAGAGAAGGGAGTAGCCATCACCCAGCTTAATTCTTTTTTTTTTTTTTTTAAGATTTCATTTATTTATTTGTCAGAGAAGAGAGAGCAGGTACACAAGCAGTCAGAATGGCAGGGAGAGGGAGAGAGAGAAGCAGGCTCCCCGCTGAGCAAGGAGCAGGATTTGGGACTCGATCTTAGGACCCTAGGATCAAGATCTGAGCTGAAGGCAGTGGCTTAACCCACTGAGCCACTCAGACGCCCCACCCAGCTTAATTCTAAGAGCTCATGTGACAGAGATGGCTAAGGAAGGTCAGGAACAGAGGAGTTGTCTGTTTTGGTCCCAGTGGATGTCTCCCCGGTGTGTCTGCTTCCACCCTGCATACTCTTGTTAGTTGTGGAAAAGGGAGGGTGCTGTCTGCATACCTCTTTTTTATAGTACTTTATCTACTTGCCTTGTCTGTACTTACTAGTCAACTCTGTGGTCATCAGAACAGTCTATAGATATGTTTTAGGTTGATGAGAGTCTGATGAGAGCAGTCCTTGCCCAGGTTCAGATAGGACTCAGATACCCTTTTTTTTTTGCTGGAATAATCTCATGTATTTGTTTACCTCAGTTTTTTTGCAGGGTTCTGCAGAAAAATTTATGTAATGGAAACTTACTTGCTTAAAGAAAACTAGCTCACAGAGCTTCTTATTAGAGTTCAGTAAGCATCAACAGGAATCAGGTTCTCAGGGGAACTCAGTGTAAAAGCAGTCCCTCCTAAGTGAGCATTCCGTCTAATTATGAGGCCAGGAATACGAAAGGATATTATGGAGAGGATACTCAGAACTGGGTTATGTCTTTTCTTTCTTGCTTCTGTTCTCTTTCAGAGTCATCCAGAAATGGGCTTGGTGACAACCCCTGTCAGTCCTGCTCCTACAACCCCAGCCACACCACTTGGGACCACGCCGCCCTCCTCTGATGGTAAGCCCACCACCTCTTGTTTTCTTGACTAATATGATCTCGAATCTTTCAGGGTAAGCATAGCTGTGTTGAACAAAGAACACAGTTGTTAATTCTTCCAGCTAAGAAATTGTTCCGAGGTGCTGTCTTTTAGGACTTCTAAAACTCTAAAGGAAGCTTTGGAAAAGAAAGTCATGTGTTTTTCTTTGTGTAAGAAGCTACATAACTCTAACTTGTCCTCAGGGAATGGTTGTAGAATCATGTGGTGCTAGATCTGAAAGGGACCTCTGAGGTCAGTAATGCCTATCTGCATCCTGCAACTCTTAGGGTACTTGTGAGGCTCCAATGAGGTATTTTATGACTATCTCTCTGACATGAATATAAGATAGTAATATTATCTTATGTTACCATTGGCCAAGTGAGGGAATTGAGACCAGAAAAATAAGTGGATCCCCTCATGATAGTGAGAATTGAGACTAAGAACTGGGACATGGGTTAGGACAAGGACCATGTCTGTTTTGTTCACTGCTGTCTGTCTGATGTAGTTCCTGGTGTAGTCACTGCTTAATAAAGACTTGTTGAGTACATGGATGAGAAAGTGAACTCAGGATTTTACTCACTGGTGTGTATCTGCTAGCCCTTCCAGTGGGAAAACAATAAGCTTTGAGTGTATTATAATTGAGAATTTGGTGGGTATTTAAGACTTCTCACCCTAAAATACACCCACCCACCCACACAGAATTTCTGCTTTATAAATTTTATGGCTGGAACTTAAGAACAAGGTAACAGGAAATAAATTATGAATTTTCCCCAATGAAGTTTGTCATCTAAGTGTGTTTGATAGAGTATATTAACCTAAAAATAATCTTTGTTAATACTCAGTGTTTTGCCTAAAATATTTACTGTATTTTGGGTAGAGAAACAGGAAATTTAACTTCAGTCCTTTCTCTGTGCCTCTCTGTGGTCTGTGAAATGACCTTGTTTGATCTGCTTTTTCTTCTTCAAATTTTCGTCTAGCACATGCGGCAGTGGCAGTTGAAAGTGGTGAAAGTGGTGTTGGTACAGAAATGTGTCAGGGAGGTGCCATTGATATTCAAGTCTACGGTAGCAAATTGGATCTGTTTAGAACTGAAAGCCAAATTCCAAAATATCTTAATGAGAAGGAGCAAGTAGTAAGGACTGCCTACTTGTCTCTGCTTTTTCAGGTCACTGAAAAATCCAATAGAAATACTGGTGTTTCTCTTTAAGGATGAAGCCTGCCTAGTTACCATGGATATCAAAAGCCGTATATATATAAAAATATCTACCTATCTATCTATCTATCTATCTGAGTCCCATGCGATATTGGGGTTTGGATGCTTCAGAGCCTTTCAAACTGTTCATTGTGAACACTTTCACCCACACGCTTGATTATGCAATGGCAGGATTTGTGCTTACTTACCTACAACCAGTGAGCTTTTATTTTTTCTAGTGGGAAGATGGAGTCAGCCCACTTTCAAATGACTGTCTCCCTTGACAGAGGCTGCTGGGAAGAATTATGAAGCCAAAGATCAAGGAATAACTCTTCTTTAGGAACGAGATTTTAATTTGTGAGGGATTTTATTCTATTTCTTCTGTTTTGTTCTTTTTCCTCTCTCCTGATTCATTTCCGTTCTACAGGGATGCTAAGCATGATAACCTTGTTTCAGGTTTTGTTTTCAATTATGTATAGTGGTGCTCAGTGGCCCAGTTATATTTAAAGGTATGTCACTGGAGCCATTATTTTTAAAAGCCAGCAGTTTAGATGTAACATTTGTTCTCAGCTCAGACTTGACATTTGACAACTCAGCCTTGGCATGAGAGGACTTTCTGGTAAACTAAAAATACATATACTTCTATATTTCTACATATTACATAAGACATTTTTCCAGTTGCTGCTGTGTGTGAGTGGGAAAAAAGTTCCACTCACCAGTTAGATGCCTCTTTGTATGGGACAAAGGAAGGATTATGGGCCCTGAGGTTCAAAATAGGCTGGAGTTTTGAGTGGAAAGTTTCAGTTCATTAACCCATAGTATGAGTTAAGACTTTTTAGTATTTCAACATAAAAATATATTTGTCTTTTATTAGTTTTGGGGGGCTGAACTGTGGGAAAAGAGCCAAGGATTGGGCATGCTAATTTCTTCTTACAAGGCTTTTGTTGTGCTTGTTGTGTGTTATGGAACCATTATATACAAATGTTTCCCATTGTTAATAAATGTTCTCAGCATACATCGTAATAACTCCAGAGGGATCCATTGTGATTATGAATATATATTATGAATAATATCCCAAACTCAACTGAGTCTTCTGTGGGTAAAAATATAGTAGAAAGCTATAGATTCTCTAGCCTGTCTGAGCCAGCATGAGTCTCCTTTTGCTTCTATATTATGTCTTAGTGTAAAAACAGTTAACAATATGTGTAAGTCTAATTTAAAGTCTTAGAAACTTGAAAAATCTACGTTAAGACTATTCTGGGGACTCCTGGCTGGCTGTTCGTAGGGCATGGCATTCATGATATCAGGGTCGTGAGTTCAAGCCCCTTGTTGGGTGTAGAGAAAAAAAGAAAAAGGAAAAAAAAAAGCCTGTTCTGTGTGGGTCCCAGCCCTGGTTTGGTCCCTCATTGTTCATTAAGACTGTGGCTCAGAGAGTGGGGACAAGGGATAGTTTCTTTTGGAAATAGCAAGCAGCTGGGTAAATACAACTCAGTTTCTAGGTTGTCTCAGTCAGTAATGCCCACCTGTTTTCAGCTTGGTATTCTTTTTCAGGTTCCTTTTTAGGGGGAAAGGGATTAAGGAGTAGAATTTGAATATAGTTCTGCTGTAACTTTTTTCCATTCCATCTTGGGTATTTCTAGCCTAAAGGCTTTTTGTCAGAACTGAGCAAGATTTCTCCTTATTAGGAATGAATTGTCATTTATTTTAAGCAGGAGACTCATCAAAGCAAGGCTCATTTATATTCAATACAGATCTTTCCCTTAGGTACAAGTCAGAGTGCCTTCAGAAGGGCCCTGAACACTTTTGGGTTATTTGAGACTAGAAGTGGAATCAAAAGACCCTTCTTAGGATGTGGGGAGAAAAGCACTGTTCCTGGAGACTGGCCCTTTTAGATTATGAAAAGGGTACTGGCCTTACTCTTGGGAGTAGGAAGGGCTCTAGAGGTCTAGGAACAGTAGCTAAGGGTTTTATTATAAGCACTTAGTCCTCTCTCTTTTGTGGAAAAAGTTTATTTAGTGATTCCCTTGCCTGCTTGCAAATTGGCTATGTAGGTAGAAGTGTTAGATGCAATATGTTGTAGGCTAAGTGCATTTCATCTGTTCTATTCCAGTTATAAGTTCTGTGGAACTCCCACTGGATGCAGATGTACAGACCAGTAATCTACTGATAACATTCTTGAAGTATAGCTCGATTGTCATGCAGGACACCAAAGGTAAGGCATGCTATTTTGGGGGCTCAGGAAGCAGGGGGTGTGGCCGGCAGTGATTTAGCTAGAATTAAGGAGCAGCATGAATACTTTGAAGCTTTGACAGAATAAAGCACTGGGGCCTCCTGTATAGGGTGATGGTCCTGATTACTGGAAAACAGTAATTTCTCACTGCCAGATGGCAATTAGGTGGTGTTGGGAAAACCTGGAGCTAGAGGGGGAGTACTTCAAAAATAGAACAGGAAAAAAAAAATGGTCTCTACAAAAACTAGCAAGTCATTTTAGCAGATTTTGGTAAGTAGATGCAAACTCTTTTGTGTGGGAAGTGGGGGGATTAGCACACTTCAGGGAATTCCCTTTTGAGGACAAGCACTGGAAGCATCAGCTTGTGGTGAGAATTCATGGACTGTTGTATCAAGTACAGTAGGAAGAGGTGAGATTAAGAGGGACAGTGTTCTTTAACACTTAAAATAGAAGTGTCAGTACCCATCCAGAGATGCAGAGTGGAAGCAGAAGAGGACTGGCTGTTGGAAAAGTTTGAGTTTATTGTCTCTAGTTTCCTGCTGTTCATCTGTTTATGATCTTTCTGTGATTTTTTAATTGATGGTAGGGAAGGGGAATATTTGGGCTAGGTGTGAGAAGGGAATGGGAGGAAGCCCAGCAGATTCTATCCAGCATATAATTCAGTCCATTGGGAGCTATAGAGATGGTGCACGTCTGAGACTTGGCAAGTGAGATCTGACAGATGAGAATGGCAAGACTTTTGTGTATCTCTGTTTCTTGAGGCCATTGCTTCTCCTTTATTGCCTTTCTTTCTCTAGAAATGTCACAGCAACCACAGAAGAGAGCGACTGCGTAGATGTGACCCTACAAATGAATTTGTAGCTTTGCTTGATATAACACAGTGAATTGAGGCCCTTAGAACTTACTTTTAGCTTTAATGATCATATAAAGCTGTTTGTCCTGGTCACTTTGTCATATGTAAAGTGGAAGGCAAAATTGAGGGCAGATTAATTATAGTATGAGTGGTCTCAGCCTGTCTTTCTAAACTCAGGCTCAGTCAGGTCTTTGCCAGCAGGCAGCCTAAATATGGCAACGGGCAAGGTACTATGAAGAATTAATTTCAAAAATGGCTCCTGTGAGATTGAGGGAGAGAGGAGGGGGGGAATGTCTCCTGGGTGGCTACGTTGGCTCAGCTATCTTGCTGTTAAGCCCCTGACCTTCTGTATGCCCTAACAGGATTTCATTATGATTTTAGGAGCAATAGAAGCAACTTTTTCTTGGCTCTGCTCTGTCCCCACACCCTAGATTTTAGCTCTTTCTTTTTAATTATATATTTATTGTTTGATACCTATGAAAAGATACTTCTAATATATAGGAATATTAAATTATAAAGTTTTTAGTAAGTATAATAAATAGCACAAGTTATAAAGTATAATAATAAAATGAACATGTGAGTGGTAGACTCAACTGAACAAATATTAATGATGTTGAAGCTACCTGTGTGTTCCTTCCCAGTAGTTCTTGTCTTCTCTAGTCTGCAGAATTTTATCATTCCCTTGATTCAGCTCTGCCCTCAAAGCCTTTTTTTTCCTGAGGTTCTTCTGACTTGGGTGTTGTCACCTTGGAGGAGTATCTGCTCAACCTTTAAAACAGGCAAAAATATTAAAAAATATATGTATACCTATATATATAAATTTTAAAGTTGATTTACCAAAATCTTAACAGAACGCATGGATGGGATGATTAAACTTAGTTTTTATCGTCCTTTTTTGGTGCTTCTTTGAATATAAAAAAGTTTGTAATGAAATATGCCTTATTTTTGTATTCAGAAACACTTTTTTTTTTTTTTTAAGTGGAGAGATAGCTGCGGGCTTTTTTTTTTTTTTTTACAGGAGTTGCTTATCAGCTTTTGGGGAAGGGGAGAATAGTGCCAGAGAAACTCTTTGGCTAGAGGTAGGTAGAAGAGTCTCATGAATCTAGTTTTGCACAGGCAGGGGCATTTCTTTGCTGGGTGCCTAGAGTGCTGATATAAACTCTAGGGAATGTCAAGGAAGTATTACCATCATTACTGTGTGTACACTGTGTGTCTGTGAGGGGAGGTGAATGTATTTCTGGCCTACAACCCCCCATTATGCCTTCTAATTGTCAGGTTTTAGTTGATTTTATCTTTGAGGAAGTAGCAGGTTAATGTCAGGGTGAGTTCTATTAGCTCCTTTCTGTAGCACTGTAATCTGTTAATAGATCTTCTCTCAGAATGGACTTCAAGCCAGGTCCTGTCAAAGCTAATTGAAGCATCATAACCATTTGTCCATTTTAGATATGCTGGTATGAACCTCTTCTCGCCTCCATTTCACCCCTTACCCACAAAGATCCTGGAAAGTAAATAAGCTTTGATGTGGTAATTGGCAGTGATGGAGTAGCTCTTTCTTGGTCATTTGTGTGGGCTTAAAGCCCTGCCACTGAGGTTGCCTTCTTTTTTATTAACTAGAATGTGAGTTCTGGGAGACCAGGGACCTTTCTTCAGTTCAGTGCTCTATCTGAATTGCCTAGCATAGTGCCTGCCACATAGTAGGTATTAAGTAAATATTTGTAGAGTGAATAACTTTGCCAAGAAGGAAAGAAATATGATGAAACGTTTACAGCTTTCCCAGTCATACGTAGTGTGCACAGCACACGTAAAATGCAGGGGCTGGACCCTGGTTTTCAGTTAGTTTGTTTCTGATTCCACTGCCAGTTTGCTAAGAACAGTTAGAAAACCTTTCTAGGTTTTGTGGGATGTGGCTATAGATGGTGGTGCTTGAAGTTGGTAGATGAGAAGGTGCGGGGAAGGGAAGAGACCTGACTATTCAGAAGCAAAGGATTGATACGGAAGCAAAAGGCATGGCCCTGATTTGGGCCATGACAGTAGGAACCATAATAATTAGATTCTCAGGAAGGTGATTAGCTATCCATTTTTCTAAAAAAATCTTCTGGGGGATTCTTTTGCCTAGTAGAATAGCAAGAATTCCTCTTGATTTTTCATTCAGGAATTTTGTGTGGAGGGGGAAAGTAGAAATGATCTTTGTGGTGACACACATCTTTATTCTCCATAGAAACTTGGTTTGGATGATATGGAGAGAAGGGTTTGTTTATTTTTTCTTTACAGATGAGCACCGGCTTCACAGTGGCAAACTCTGTCTGATTATACTTACGTGTATTGCAGAGGTAGGTGTCAGGTGTCACTCTCGTCCTCTGATATTAGCTAATCTCTTACAAAGTGCTATCTTTTTTCTTCCCATCTCCTGTTGCTGATCTTAAGGATCCTAAAGGTCAGGAGAGAAAATCTTTCCTCTTTGTATCATCTGTCTCCTCCCACTAGAATGTAAGCTCTGATAGCAAGGTCCTTCACCAGTGTATTCTTAGTGTCTAGCACATAGTAGAGCCTCAGTTAGTATTTTGGGTTGAATTAGTAATGAACTGTGTTATGATAATTGCTATAATTTTGAACTGGAAGACATGAGGTCTTAAGGGTTTTAAATATGAGATTTAGGGGCATCTGGGTGGCTCAGTGGGTTAAGGCCTCTGCTTTCAGCTCAGGTCATGATCTCAGGGTCCTGGGATCGAGCCCTGCATCGGGCTCTCTGCTCGGCAGTGAGCCCGCTTCCTCCTCTCTCTCTGCCTGCCACTCTGCCTACTTTTGATCTCTGTCTGTCAAATAAATAAATAAAATCTTTAAAAAAAGATAGATAAATATGAGATTTAAGCCTCTGTAGAAGAAATAACCCTGCCCCTTTGAAGCTGCTCATGTTGGGTGTTTTGCATTTAGCAAAATGAAAAAAGGAGCTCAAGTTTCCTGTGGGGGGTGGTAGACAGAAAAATGAAAGAGGGAGATTGGAAACTGAGTAAAGTTGGGCTGATTGCAGTTTGGTGAAGAAGAAGAGCCCGACAGTAAACATAAAAGTTGCTTTATAAGGAGGCTCTTTTGGTTGGATTCATTAGGCCTAAACTCACCCTGAGTCTTGGTGGCAGCACAAGTGTAAAAAGAAAACCTCAAGGACCAAATGGCATCACTTAGGCAGATCCCTGGTTATGGGCAGAACTTGAGTCAATTTAGAGCTAAATTTTTGCTTTAGCTACCCCCTTTATTATCCCTTATTTTGATCTTTTCTCTCTCAAGAAAAATAGTAAAGGTGGTCCACATGGAGTAAATATCTTGTTTATTCTTTCCCTTTTTGTGTTCTCTGTGAAAAGATGACCTACTTTTCACAGGTTATGGGTAGATGGTTACAGAAGAGCTGCTTATTAGCAGTGGACCTGGTGTAATTGCTTTTCAAAAATCTTTCTAAGAAAATCTTTAAAGGAGTTGTTTTCCACAAATTGTA
The DNA here is from genome assembly GCF_022355385.1 of Mustela nigripes. Classification (NCBI taxonomy): domain Eukaryota; kingdom Metazoa; phylum Chordata; class Mammalia; order Carnivora; family Mustelidae; genus Mustela; species Mustela nigripes. The sequence goes on along the minus strand of NC_081560.1, from coordinate 165,647,454 downwards.
ACAGTTCTAGTAATTGGAGTCTGTAGGCATGTCAGATCTTCAGAAAAGGTGTTGGGAAAGGGCCAAGGGATGCTCATTACCAATTGGTGGGTGAGAGGTTTTTGATTTCCCATCAGTCTTCAGCAAAGCCAGAGATAGACGGGGTCTTGCGTACTGCCATGCTGCATGTGTAGCAGTTTTCTCCTGCTGTGCCAAGCCCATTCCCGGCAGAGTGCAGACCTTTCTTCTTAATCGTGGATCCTCATGTGGAGTCTGCACATGTATCCTGCAGCCCCGATGAAAACCTTCAAGCTGTCACAAACAGAACAGGCTCCTTGGGCAGATGGCAAGGAAGAGAGAATAGGAAAACAGATTCCTCTCAGCATTTGCCTCGAGTCCTGTGCCTTAATTTTTTATTGTTTGTAATTTGCCGAGAGATTTTTGACCAGTTAGAGACACACTGGGAAATTACGCCCAATTAAAAGCTCATGGTTTAAGTAGGGTTTGACATTAAGACTCTTGGCTTAGCCCATTAGCTCTCTTAACAGGTCCTTGAAAGTAGTTCTTTTTCTTTTCTTTCCTTTTTAAAGATTTTACTTATTTACATGAGAGAGAGAGTGAGAGAGCAAGCACGACTGAGTAGGAGCCTGATGCAGGACTCCATCCTGGGACTTACGGATCATGACCTGAGCGGAGGGCAGATGCCTAACCAACTGAGCCACCCAGGCGCCCCTGAAAGTAGTTCTTGAAATCCAAGGATTTGTAGCAAGTATGATAGATGATAAACTGAGTTTCCCAAGTATAGCTCTCATTCCTTACTTTTTCTCCATATTTCTGTTTTTTTAGGATCAGTATGCAAATGCGTTTTTGCATGACGACAATATGAATTTTCGAGTAAACTTACACAGAATGGTAGGTGTGACTTTTGTTTCTTGTTTTTTCTTAGAGGAAATTTTTGGTATGTTGGCAGGATTGGGGAGGATGAGATTGATCCTACTTAGAACAAATGTGGGTGGAATGTTGTACTAAAGGGCTTTTGCTTAACTGCTGTTCAGCAGGCCCAAGCCTGTTGTTGGGATTTTTTTTTTCGTGTCATGGAGCTCTTTCTTACTCAAGGGAGGATGGAAAGATCCACAACCATGTCCCCATGGCAATAATATTAGAATGTATCAGTAATGTAGATTTCAACAAGGAGATGGGCCTAAGACTTTTGATTTCAAAATGTAGTACAATCTTTGATTAGTTAAGACCAGATGCTGTTTCATTTGAGAAGTGGGGGAAATAGAATATGCAGGTATCAGGGAATTACTTCAAACTTGGAGGTATGTTCAGAAATACACTTGGGGCGCCTGGGTGGCTCAGTGGGTTAGGCCGCTGCCTTCGGCTCAGGTCATGATCTCAGGGTCCTGGGATTGAGTCCCGCATCGGGCTCTCTGCTCAGCAGGGAGCCTGCTTCCTCCTCTCTCTGCCTGCCTCTCTGCCTACTTGTGATCTCTCTCTGTCGAATAAATAAATAAAATCTTAAAAAAAAAAAAAAAAGAAATACACTTGGAGGTTTATATTGAAACTTACTTTTGTTTTTTGCAATGGGCTACTGTTGCTTCCTCTACACAGTTACCTTCTGCTCTTTTTATTATTTTATCAAAGAAAAATGCCAGTATACCTCTTTTGTTGTTAGTAATGTCACTTGTACAGATAAAATCAAAATAAAAACAACAGCTTTCCCATTGTAGTATGCTCCAGTGCCCTTTGGGGCTGTTGTGAATTGTGTTTTTGTCACAGGCCTGCATTGATAACTGAGAAGCATTTACAAGTCCTCCCTGCCCCACCCCACCCCCATGACTAGAAAAAGAAAGAAAAGGTAGCATCTCTGTAGTAGTGATTTTATTTGCATGAAAAACATGATGATGAGCCATTGGATGTCAGTTCAGGTGTCTACTAATTTCATTTCTTTTTTGTGTGAAGCCTATGAGACACAGGAAGAAGGCAGCGGACAAGAACCTTCCCTGCCGTCCCTTAGTATGTGCAGTACTGGGTGAGTCTCGTCCGAATTGGCACTTTTCTGAGCCAGTGACGGATTTTCATGATTAAGAGGAGGGGTAGGTCCTGGTTGCTGTGCTTCTCCCTCAGAGAGGGAGTAAAGTAAATTCTCTTCTCTGGTCTAAGAAACCATGTTTATTGTTACCAACTCCAACAAATAAAATGCTCAGTTAAAGGGTTCTGTTGTTTAAAGAAAAAGATCTTTCAGGGGCGCCTGGGTGGCTCAGTGGTTAAGCCGCTGCCTTCGGCTCAGGTCATGATCTCAGGGTCCTGGGATCGAGTCCCGCATCGGGCTCTCTGCTCAGCAGGGAGCCTGCTTCCTCCTCTCTCTCTCTCTCTGCCTGCCTCTCTGCCTACTTGTGATTTCTCTCTGTCAAATAAATAAATAAAATCTTTAAAAAAAAAAAAAAAAAAGATCTTTCCACGGGGAGACAAATGGCTCAGTCTAAGCCTGATACATGATTTAAATTTGTAAAATATCTTATTCCTGATCAAAATTTTAAATTCTTCGCTTCCCTTCTTGGTCCAGATTGATGTGTCAGCTGGCCAGGAGGCTTGAAGCTCACAGATCAGACATACAAAACTTCTTCTTGAGTAAATTAAGCTGAGATGAGCCTGACAGAGCTGACAGTAGGGGATTCTATCTTATGTGATTTTGTCTGCCCACAGTTTTGCGTTTTCCTTAGGGGAATGATCTGAACTCTTACTCCCATTTCACTTGGATACTCAGCCCTGGTTCCTAGAGCTACTTGATTTTAGAAACAGTAATTAAGACTATATAATAAGCCTCTATTGACCCAAAGCCCCACAGACCATTCAATCAATATCTGTCAGGCTGAGCGTGATTGTGAGATGAGATAGGCTGACGTAACTTCAGAGCTTAACACGGAGTGTTACATGGATGTGATCCATAATTTCTTTTCCATTTGCCTCATCACTCGGTTCTCAGAATATGATTTCCCTTTGGAATTTTGCATTAGTGCCATGGTATAAATTATCTGTGCAATGAAATCTCTTGTGCACCTGCATTTATTGGTAGGTCAAGGTATCCTTCTGGAAGTAGGAGAGTGAGCTAATTTTCTTGTTACTTTCAAGAGGCAGGTGGTGAAAAGTGTTGCAACAAGTACCTTAGATACAGTGCACGTGAATAAAGATGTGGTTAGTGGTTGTCATTCAGCATGAATGCAAGGTATACTGAGGTTTTTTCCAACTGAAAGGCATGAAATGCATTTCATTCTGATTGATTAATTGTTCTCCTTTCCCCCTCAGACCTGATGGTAGAGTTTATTGTAACACACATGATGAAGGAGTTTCCTATGGATCTGTATGTGTAAGTACCATGGTTCACTTAATGTGTGCAAATCTATTTTACAGAATTGAGTGATAGGAATTTATAGTCACAAAATTCTGTGTACACTTCAGGAAAAACTCATTTGTGTATGGAGAAGTGTCAGGCAGTATTTTATGGCCCAGATTTATACATCTTTACAGAAGGGATGAGAATGTACAAACCACAGTTTGGATTCTGCACGCATCTTCATTATCACTTTAGGCACACTACATGAGGAACATGGCTGATGCACTGAAGCAGTGATCGTGGGTGGCTATTGTAATCCAAAGGTATGGAATACCAGCAAACCACTTAGTCATCCCTGGGCTTTGGCGTTAAAGTAGTCACCAGTAGTTAGAAGGTAGGGAAAGACCAGAGAAATAGAGCTTTTGGTCTCTTGTTATCCTACATAGTCCAGCAGCCTAGTCAGAACTATTTTAGCTTGGCAAATTATATGTATAGTGACCTGGCTGGGAGATTCCTGCCTCCTGAGGAGATCAGATTGTTTATCGACAGACAGAGATCATAAGTAGGCAGAGAGAGAGGAGGAAGCAGGCTCCCCCCCACCACTGCTGAGCAGAGAGCCTGATGCGGGACTCGATCCCAAGACCCTGGGATCATGACCCAAGCTGAAGGCAGAAGCTTTAACCCACTGAACCACCCAGGTGCCCCGAAAATCATCATATTTTAATAAAGTCTAAGTCCTCAGGCTTTCTCTCTCCTTTACTGTTTCTGCATTCGTCTTACATCTAATGCCCAAGAACAGCTGTGCCACAATGGTGTGATCCCAAATATATATTTTTTTTTTCCTTAAAAAACATTTGAATTGAGTCTGACAACAGAATTGCAACCTCCATTTTTTTTTTTACCAAGAGAGCAGTTTGGTGAATAGCAGTGTCTGTGCCTCATTCTAGAGACAGACCTGGGATCTAGAGAGGTATAAACAACTTTTACTCTGAATAGAGTAGCCTTCCAACTTTGATCTTGGTTTCCTAGGTATAAATAATGATACAAATTTTACTTTTAGGTAAGTAGGTTGCAGTTTGGATTTTTTTCTTATCTTTTTCTTTTTTTGAGATTTTATTAGAGGGAGAACAAGCATGAGTGGTGGGGCAGAGCAGAGGGAGAGGGAGAAGGCGGCTCCCCTCTGAGCAGGGAGTCTGATGTGAGGCTTGATCCCAGGACCGCAAGATCATGACCTAAGCTAAAGGCAGACACTTAACAGACTGAGCCACCCACGTGCTCCACAGTTTTCATTTTTCTGTTTGTATTTTCTTTTGGTGTTTAGAAGTAAGCCTGATTCTTTATTTTAATTCAAACACCATGAAAGCTGCTTTTTTTTTTTTTTTTTTAAATGAAACTAATTAGATAAGTTTTCAGTTTGTTTAATGTGTCTCTGAACCTCAGCACTTAGGGATCAGATTTGTTTTACTACAGACTTTATTTGTAGCTTGGTTATCTTTTTTTTTTTTTAAGATTTTATTTATTTATTTGACAGAGAGAGATCACAAGTAGGCAGAGAGACAGGCAGAGAGAGAGAGAGAGGAGGAAGCAGGCTCCCTGCCGAGCAGAGAGCCTGATGCGGGACTCGATCCCAGGACCCTGAGATCATGACCTGAGCCGAAGGCAGCAGCTTAACCCACTGAGCCACCCACGCGCCCTGTAGCTTGGTTATCTTATGTTCTTGTTTTAGAATATGCTGTTTACCTTTAGTGTAGTATTACAGTCTTGGTTTTCTCATTTTCTGAGTAAGGAAACTTAGACTCTGTTGGCTGAGTGCTTGGCCCAGGTTTATTCCGTTAGTAAGCACCATTGCCTAGACTTGAACTCAGCTTTTCTTACTATAAATCCTAAGTGGTTGGCATCCCATCTTCAGTGTATTGATTATGTATTGCTGTGTACAAATGACCTCAGACTGAGTGGTTGTAAAACAGGTATTTATTATCTCACAATATCTGTGGTTGAGGAATCCAGAAGCAGCATAGCTGGGTAGTTTTGGCATAGGGTTTTTTACAAGGCTGCAGTCAGTGTTAGCTGGCGGGGGTGTGGGGGGTGGGTGGTAAGGGGCTGGGGGCTCGGTTGAGTGTCTAACTCTTGTTTTCTGCTCAGGTAATGATCTCATGGGTTGTGAGATCAAGCCCCATGTTGGGCTCTGTGCTTACTTCAGAGTCTGTTTGGGACTTTTTCCCTCTTCCTCTCCCTTTCCCTCCTCCTTGTGTATGTGCTCTCTCTCTCTTTCTCTCTCAAATACATAAATAAATCTTTAAAAAAAAAAGTGTTAGCTGGGCCTGTGGGCATCTGAGGCTCTACTGGGCTGGAGAATTTGCTTCCAAGCTTACTTATATAGTTGTTGGCAAACCTCAGTTCCTTGCCATGTGGACCTTTTCAGAGGGCTGCTCACCACAGCTGGCCTCCTCCAACGCAAGTAATCCAAGAGAGAAAGAAGAGAGTGAGAGTCCAGGATGGAAGCTGTAGGGTCTTTTATAACCTAATCTCAAATGACATATCATTTCTGCTGGTCATGTAGGCCAACTCTGATACAGTTGTTGGTCTATGTTGGTCTATCCTTATGTAAGGATGTAAATGCCAGAAGGTGGGGACCACTGGGGGCCATCTTGCAGGGTAGCTACCACAGTGGCACACCAAGTTAAGTTGCATTACCACGATTCAGACTCCCTAGATCGGAGAGACTCGGGTTTCTCTCACCCCAGAGGCTGTACCCTTAACTGTTGCTGTGATAAGTGACAAAAAGATTTGCACAGGGTGACTAATGCTAAGTGGGGCATCAGAGAAGATAACAGAGAAGGTTGCATTTGACCTGAGTCATGAAGAAACAGTGGGAGTTTTCTATGTGGAAGAGAGGGGGAGGGACACACAAGCAGGGGACTGGCATGTTCAAAAGCTTGGAGGTTTGCAAGTGTGGCATGTTTGGAAGGTAGAAAGGAATTCAGGATGATTAGAGTGGAGGGTGCATGGAGGAAGCATAGGTGAGTAGAAAAATGGTTGCCTGAGATTAAGTGGCTGATGGGGACAGTTGAAGGTGGGATGACATGATAAGATTGTGTGTTCAGCACATAGAGTTACAGGTATGTGCCTGTCTACCCAGACCCTCACATCACAGCCAGTGAACCTGGTCTACATAAATATTTTAACTCCCTCCTCCCCCCAGTTTCTACCTCTTTTGGTATTATGTTGCTTTCTCAGTTGCTTTTTCCACCTGCTCCCTAATTGAATGTCCTGAGGTTAGGGAAGATGGAGAAGATAATGAGGCATCAAACTGACAGAGGCTGGGCGGAAGACTCAACTGTCAGGCTGAATACACTTTCTTCATTACTACCCATGGGCATATATTCAGATCTCCCCACCACCTCCTCCAACCCTCTTCCCAGTTTTTGGCATTTGGACATCAAGTCCTTTTTAGGTGAACTTCTCTGCTCCCAGCTGGGCATCAGGCCAGGTTGCTACTCTCACTTCTCATTATGTACTGCTTTTCAGCAGCATACCACAGAATGAGAAAGTGAAAGCAAAATGAATTTCTACCATTTCAGATAAGTTCATAATCCTCCTGCTGAAATATGAAGAAATAAGGAGTGCGGAAAGACTTAATATTCAAAACCAGAATCTGGGTCAGAAATGAAAAATGTCACATCTGTGTATGAATGCTGTAGGTAAAGTAAGAATGGGAAAAGATGCGTATACCAAAAAGAGAGAGAGAGAAAAAAAAGAAAAGTCTTGCTAGGAGCAGTAAGAGGTGGGGAAACTTTAACCAATTAATTTCATTCTTCACTGTATTCCTTGGTTCTTGCTGCCACCCCCATTGCTGCCACAGGATTTAGGAGTGAGGAGAAATTGTCTCAGGGAGAGTAAACTTTCCTTTAAGTTACTCTTAACACAAAAAACTTGGACTCTTCCTCAGTAAGAGATTCTCTCACCTGGGAGTAGGCACTGGAAGAAAGTAGAAACTTTAGTGGTCCACACAAGAAGACTTCGGGTTAGGGGCGCCTGGGTGGCTCAGGTAAGTGTCTGCCTTTGGCTCAGGTCATGATCCCAGGGTCCTGGGATCGAGCCCCACATTGGGCCCCTGCAGGAAGTCTGCCTCTGCCTCTTCCCACTGCCCCTGACTTGTGTTCTCTCTCAAATAAAAATAAAAATCTTCAAAGAAGACTTCGGGTTAAAGCAGAACTGTCTCATGTTGAAACTCTCAGGAAACCACTACGTGCATAAAAAACACCCCAAAGAAGCAATAAATTTGGAGTAATTCAGCCGGTCTATATTTTAACGTTGTAGCAGTTGTTAAAATTTTCATTTTGCTTGGTAAATAGTGTAAGTTATTGAGACTACCAGGCCGGTTATGTCACCAGTTGGGTGACTGCAGGGGTGGGAACAGAGCTTAGGAACAGTGTCAGAGTGAATATGGGTGGTCTTTGAACCAGAGATTCGTAGCAGCAGGGGTGGGAGCGAAGGTAGTGTCTCCTTGCTGCTCCACAGGGGCTCAGTGTTGGGATGGTATCATCAGTAGAGGCAGGGTGCAGGCGGTCCAGACCCAGGCTGTGTGAGAAATGCAGGTATGTGGAATGTATTGTGCATGGGTGGTCATGTTTGGGCAGCATCCCGCCATCTTTGCTGGCTACAGCAAGCCTGTCAGCACCAGGTACCTAATGACTACCAGTTTAATGGGGAAATTGATAGAAGAGTTTGTATATTCCTAAATTAAATCATGGCTTGAACCAGGGCATCTTGTAGCTAGTGACAGTTGAATCAAACAGGAGATCACACCATAATGTCTAAAAATCAGCAATAGATTTGGAAACTATTGGGGTGATTTATACTATATTTTATGTCACTTGATAAGCAGTTTTGATATAACTTAGTTCATTAAGAGAGTAAAAGAGAATTATTTAAAAATATTTTTAAACCTTCTAAAGGATTTTATTTATTTATTTGACAGAGAGAGATCACAAGTAGGCAGAGAGAGAGAGGTGGAAGCATGCTCCCTGCTGAGCAGAGAGCCTAACTCAGGGATTGAGCCCAGGACCCTGAAATCATGACCCGAGCTGAAGACAGAGGTTTCCCTCTGAGCCACCCAAGCACCCTTGTGGTGGTGTTATTTTGTTTGGGCTTCTTTTTTTTGCCCTCCTCTTTCCCTCTTTTCTAGGAAGCCTAAGAAGAAATTAGCTGCCTCTACTTTCACTTGATTCCTGAGCTGTCAGATTGATTCTCTATAAGTTGCTACCTACGTTATCTGCTGAAGTTAGTAGGATCTTAGGTTACTCTTTGTCCCAGAATAAAACCGTAGAACCTGAGCATAGAATCCCAGCTCCAGAAGTATTCTTTATTTGAAGTTGCCCTTTAGCTGAATTACATTTGGGCTAATAGGTAGACGAGCCACTTTGTGCTATGCTCTTTTGCCTTACTTCTTTTGTCTCTTCTGTTTTCTCAGCCTCATTCTTTCATATCAAAATAGTTTCAAGAGTGCTTGGGTAGCTCAGTCATTGGGCCTCTGCCTTTGGCTTGGGTTGTGATCATGGGGTCCTGGGATTGAGCTCGGTGTTGGGCTCTGGCTTAGTGGGAAGCCTGCTTCTCTCTCTCCCACTCCTACTTGTATTCCCTCTCTCACTGTTTGTTTCTCTGTCAAATAAATAAACAAAATCTTAAACAACAATAACAATAACAACAACAAACCAGTTTCAAGAGGAAAAGCCTCTTTCATTTGCCTAAAACTGGCAGGTTATCTGGGTCTACTTTCTAGGAGTTTGACAACTTAGTTCTAAAAGACTTAAGGGCCAGATGTTTATTTTACTTAATTTTTTTGGAAAAATTTTAAAAGTTATTTATTTAAGCAATTTCCACACACAACATGGGGCTTGAACTTATAACCCTGGATCACGAAATACATGGTTTTCCAGCTGAGCCAGCCACGCACCCTAAGTGTTAGACATTTAGTTGGTAAACAGCCAATATTTGTTGAATGAATGAATGAAAACAGAAGTCTGACAATTTCTTCCGAATCTTGGTTTGTGTGATGAGTCTGGATTTTCAGAGGGATAGAGTCTAAGCCTTGGGCTTCTTTTTCTTCTTTCCTACTCCCCAGCCTACTTTCTGTCTCTATATATTTGTCTATTCTTGACATTTTGTGTAAGGGAGATCATATGCCATGTGACTTTTTGTGACAATGTTTTCAAGTTTCATCTGTGTTGTGGCATGTATTAGTACTTCATTCCTTTCTGTGGCTGATTACTATTCCGTTGTGTGGATGGGTGATGTCATTTTATTTACCCATTCATCAGTTGATAGACATTTGGGTTGTTTTTATCTTTGGCTATTATGAATAATGCTGTTATCAACATTCATGTACAAGTCTTTGTATGGATATATGGTTTTTGTGTATATATGGAATTGGGGGTGGTTATGTGGTAACTCTGTGTCTAACATTTTGAGGAACTGCTACACTTCTTTTTCCATTTTACATTTCCACCAGCGGTGTACACAGGCTCCAGTTTTTCTATGTACTCATCACAGCCAAGGATTTTATGTCTACCTGGACTTTCCCCCGACTTTGGCAAAAGTAGAAGGGGCGGGCATTAACTTGATTTGAGAAATGATGTTGTTGAGTACTTAGATTCTTGGTTTACAGATATCCAAGTTTTCTCCATATTATTCTTTCATGATCTGCCCATTGTGTTTCTGCACTCTCTTTGCCAGGGATTTATAAACAGTATTGCAATGGGATGAGCAGTTTAATGAGTTCTGATAAATGTATACATCCTTGTAACAACTATCCCAGTCAAGGTATAGAACATTTCTCTTCTCTAAAAAGTCCCTTTGTCCCCTTTTTAGAGGATGTTAAAAAAGTTTTTTTTAAAGATTTATTTCAGGGAGAGAGAGTGTATGTACAAGGGGGAGGTGCAGGGAAAGGGAGAAAGAATCTCAAACAGACTCCACGTTGAGTCCCAGGGCTGACATAGGGTCTGATCTCACCACCCCAAGATCATGACCCAAGCTGAAACCAAGAGTCAGAGACTCAAACGACTGTGCCACCCTGATGCCCTGAGGATGTTAAAATTTTTATTTTTTTATTTTTATTTTTTATAAAGATTTTATTTATTTATTTGACAGAGATCACAAGTAGACAGAGACACAGGCAGAAAGAGAGGAGGAAGCAGGCTCCCTGCTGAGCAGAGAGCCCAATGCAGGGCTCGATCCCAGGACCCTGAAACCATGACCGGAGCTGAAGGCAGAGGCTTTAACCCACTGAGCCACCCAGGCGCCCCCAATGTTAAAATTTAAAGATGAATTTGTTTTAAATGGTGGATTTCTTAGCTATTAAAATTGAGTTGTAGAAGATTTGGCGAAAACAGAAAAAGAGAAAGAATAGAATTTACCTATAATCCTACCGTCCAAATGAATGTCAAAATTAAATCTTTTTTTGGTGCTTGAATATGGTTGAGACCATTATCATACAATTTGCATGCTGTTTTTTCAATTTCCATTGTAACATAAATATCTTCTGTTGTGAAAAATTCCTTTTAAAAAAAAAGATTTTATTTATTTATTTGACAGAGAAAGTGAGAGCACAAGCAGGCAGAGCAGCAGAGGGAGAGGGAGAAGCAGGCTCCACACTGAGCAGGGAGCCTGATGTGGGGGCTCGATCCCAGGACCCCCGATGCGGGGCTCGATTCCAGGACCCTGGGATCATGACCTGAGCCGAAGGCAATTGTCTAACCAACTGAGCCACCCTGGCGCCCTGTATTATGAAAAATTCTTAATGGATATTCTTTTTAAATGCTCCATGGGGCCCTGCCTAGGTGGCTCATTTAGTCATGCATCCAGCTTTTGTTTTGGCTCAGGACATGGCTCAGCATCCTGTTAGGCTCCCTGCTCAGCATGGAGTGTGCTTCCCTCTCTCTCCTTCTCCGCACTGCCCCCCCCCCCCGGCTCACCCCTACAGTGCACTCCCTGCTTCTCTCACTCTAAAATAAATAAGCCTTAAAAAATAAAAAGAGCTTAATGGGGTTTTACATTATATATCCATGTTTTAGTCTGCTTGGACTGTGATAACAACCACAGATTGGGTGGCTTGACAATGGAAATTTATCTTCTCATAGTTCTAGAGGCTAGAAGTCCAAAATCAAGGTGCCAGCACCTTTGGTTTCCCCAGAGGCCTCTCCAGGGTATACAGATGACCACCTTTTCGAGGTATCCTCATATGTATGGCCTTTTGTCTCTGTGTGGGAGCAAGCACTCTTGGGATCTCTTCCTTTTCTTAAGAAGAAGCCAGCCCTATGAGATTCGGGCTCTGCCCTTTTGACCTTATTTAACTTTAATGACTTTTTTAAAAAAATTTTTTTATTTAATCTCTGCACCCCATTTGGGACTTGAACTCACGACCCCAAGATCAAGAGTTGCACACTCCTCTGACTATGCCAGCCAGGCGCCCCTTTAAGGACTTTCTTAAAGGCCTTATAGCTAAATACAGTCACATTAGTTACATTAGGGTTAGGGTTTCAACATATGAATTTTGAAGGGACATAATTTAGTACATAACATACAGTAGTCTCCCCTTCTCAGTCGTTTCATTTTCTGTGGTTTGGAAGCAGATGATCCTCCTCCTGTATACCATGGGTCAGTAGTAGCCTAACGCTAGATCACAATGCCTACATCATTCAGCTTACTTCATCTCACCACATAGACATTTTATCATCTCATATTATCATAAGAAGGGTGAGTACAGTACAATAAGATGCTTTGAGAGAGAAACCACATTCATGTACCTTTTACTATAGTATATTGTTATAATTTCTCTATTGTATTATTGGTTATTGTTAATCTCTTACTGTGTCTAATTTATAAATTAAACTTTATCATGGGTATGTATGTATAGGAGAAAAACAGAACATAGAGGGTTTGATACTGTTGACAGTTTGAGGCATCCACTGGGTGTACTGGAATGTATCCCCCACAGATAAGGGAGAACAGCTGTATGTGTGATGATTTACTTACTGTTCTCTCAGCATTGGATGTTATTTCCACAGTTGTTTTCAGTTGTCTTTTATTACAAATGACGTTATGATGAACATCTTTTTGCTTAAAGCATTTAGTTTTTGTATTCTGGGTAAAGCTGAATTCTCCGGAGTGGTTTTTGTGAGTCAAAGGGTATAAACGTTATTAAGGCTATTGATAGAGATTGCCAGATTGCCTCCTAAAGGGGCCATGTACCAATTATACTTTCCTTGACAAGGTATAAGTGGCTGTTTCATTGTACCTTTGTCAACATTAATATCTGTATTAATTTGATACATAAAAACAGTCTTTTAATATGCCTACTTAAAGTGAAGTTGAATACTGTAGAAAGGTGTTAACTTCCCATATTTACTCCCTTTGGTGGGGTGGGGGATTTGTTGGCTATTTCTTTTGCTCATCTTCCTTATTAGAGATGTTATTTTTTCTTATCGATTTGTATAAACATATACGTTAAGCATAGTAATGCTTTTGTGTTCTTTCCTACAAATGTAATTTCCCATATGATTTGGTTTTAGTGTAATCATTCTTAAAAAAACACACAAGATACTCATTTTTAGGAAGTAAATTTCAGCTGTATTCTACTTTGTACTATCCTCCATGGCTTTTTACGCTTTCAAAACCCTCTCCCAATCATAGATGAAAAAATATTTTTTGTTAGGTTTATAATGTTTGAAAAGTCTTTCATCTCAGCCTATTAAATGCTGATTTAGAAATACTCTCCCAAACAAATATGTTAATGTGATGTGAGTAATGTTGAATATTCCAGTGATCTAGAATTGTACCACTTAGTAGAAGTTTTTGTGATGATAGAAAAGTTCTGTGTTGTGCTGTCTGATATGGTAGCCACTAACCACATGTGGTTGTTGAGCATTTGATATATGGCTAGTGCAACTGAAGAGTGCTGAAAAGTGAATTTTTAATTTAATTCCTTTTTTTCAAAGATTTTACTTATTTATTTGAGAGAAAGAGAGCATAAGAGAAACACACAGAGGCCAGGGGGAGGAAAAGAGGGAGAGGCAGCCTCCCCACTGAGCAGGGAGCCTGATGTGGAATTTGATCCCAGTACCCTGGGATCATGACCAGAGCCAAAAGGCTTAACGCTAAACTGGCTGAGCCACCCAAGCATCCTAATTTAACTTTAATGTAAATAAAATTTAAGTTAATTATGAATTAAATAAAGAATTTTTTAAAAGATTTCATTTATTTATTTGACACAGAGAGATTGAGGGGGAGAGAGAGAGACAGAGAGACAGAGAACAAGCACAGGCAGGGGAATGGTAGGCAGGGGAGAAGCAGGCTCCCCACTGAGCAGGGAGCCCGCTGCAGGGCTTGATCCCAGGACTCTGGGATCATGACCTGAGCCGAAGGCAGATGCTTAACTGACCGAGCCACTCAGGCGCCCCTAAACCAAAATTTAATTTAAAAATTAATTTAAATTAAAAATAAATTTCAGTAGCTCTGAAGAAGAGTACCTGTGTGGTTCAGTAGGCTAAGCGTATGAATCTTGATTTTAACTCAGGTCATGGTCTTTAATTTTATATTTTTATAGCCTATGTGCGCAACATTGAATGGAGTAGTCTTAACTCAGGTCCACTAATGTATGCTTTTCTCAAAGGAAAGATACTCAAGGAAATGGTATCTGTAATACCTGATCGGCTGCTGACCTATATGCAATTATAGCCCCCTTTTCCTAGTGATAAAGGAAATGAGCACAAGCATTGTCTGTGTGTGTGTGTGTGTGTTGGGGGGGGACAGTTTATGCACAGCAAGGTGGAGTTTCTTTCTTTTACTTGTGTACAAATTCATCTCCAGCATCTTTAGTGGCCTTAGCAAAGCTGCCTTCGTAAAGAAAAGGGTATCTGTGGTGAGTTTCAGCATATTTTTAGGCTTATCCCGGTTTTTCTCTGTTACAGACGCTGCATTCAGGTAGTGCATAAACTGCTTTGCTACCAGAAGAAGTGTAGAGTACGCCTGCATTATACCTGGCGGGAGCTATGGTCAGGTAACTTTCTCTTTTGAATTAATTTTCTTTTCCTATATTTCTTATGAGCCCCTAGGCCTAGGCACAGATGAAATTTTTAAAAACTTTTTAGTTTGTTTGGATGCTTCTATTTTCCTTTATACTTTTTGTCATTTCAGCCTTGTTCTTATCCAGATGTAAGCATGTCGAGTATCGTAGTCCATACTTCCTCCTAAATTTCTACTCCCTGTATTTTTTTGTCAGCTGGTAGAAACAATTGAATATATCCTGAGCTCTAATGATTCTTGCTTTGAATAAGAGGTAGGAGGAGTCAGTACAAACTTGGATTCTCCCTCAGTTCCATGTGGTAGCAGCATATGGACTATAGGGAGGCTTCTGTGTGTTTCCTCAAGATGAGTAATCTCAGGAGGAATGTCATAGGGAGAGGGGGTGGGGAGGGGGTGGAGAGATGGGGGGGGAAATCCTGTTCTTTGTGTTACATCTGGCATTATTACTGTTTACAGACAGTGTCAATTGTACCACTCCCCCTGTGCCAGAGACAAAAACAGCAAATTACAGTGTTTACTTTTGTCTTTGTATCCATTTGGTCGCCCAGTAAAGTCACAGCTACCCCTGCGGGCGGGAAGTGGCTCTTCTCTAAGGGTACAATTAATGCTGGCTTGCCACCCCTTTCTTTTGTGTAACTAAATTGGAGGTTTCAGGAAAGCCGAGGAGACATGCTCCCTGAGGCCTTTGCTTGCTGATAGGTCCTGTGGCTTTTGTGACCTGATGGTACAATCAAGTCTTCTTCAGATGATTACAGTGATGAATGGTTGCTCCACCCATGGAAGAGCTTGTGTGTATTCTCAGTAGAGGAGGGTGTGTTAGTGTCAGAGGCTTTGTAAGAAACAGGCCAGTAACCCCACCCCCTTCCATGGAATTCATCTCACTTGTTGTGACACATGGTTTCCTCCCAACCCAATTTGGCTTTCTAAATTTAGTCCTCTATAATGGGAAATAGAGATCTTTAATTAATGGATTAGCAAGTTCTTTGCAGTTACTGCCTATGGTGGCGAAGAGTGAACAGGAGAATAACACTAAGTGACAATAGTCGCATTTTGGTATTTTAGGAGAAAAGAGTGGGTTTGTGTGAGAGTTTGAGATTGAGATGATCAGATCTAAAGATCTAAAGAGATCAGAAGAGCTTGAAATGACTAAAGTTAGAGTTTCCTAGGTAGGAACAATTCTTATTAATATATAGGACTATTGTGGTTGTCTATGAATAGTTATATGATGGCTAGGATCTAAAACTTTAGGATTAAAGAGAAAATACAAAAATAATACAAATCTGTGGATGTTGGTATAGTTGTAGGACTTAAAACAAGGACAAATGGTTTATGTCTATACTGGGATGAAGTTACCCATTGTAGTACTAACGAGTTGGTGCTAATAGTTCTTTCTGCCTGCTTTTGATTCTCTTTGGGTTTTATTTTTCTCTTGTATTCTGTTTTTGGTTTTTTTTTTTTTTTTTTTTTTTTTTT
>NC_081560.1:165620863-165631483 GCF_022355385.1 Mustela nigripes | reverse complement strand
TTTTTTTTTTTTTTTTTTTTTTTTTTTCCCTGTTCAATCCTAGCCATCCTGTCTCTGGTTCCTGGGATCTCTCTGGCTTTTCTCCCATTCTCATCATGTGTGGTCCTCTTCCTCATTGTTCTGTTACATTGCCTTTTACTATTTACCCTCATCTTTCTTGCTGGGGCCCAGGGCTTTCCATTACTTTCCTTCCTCCACTTTGTATCCTGTCCTTTGTGGTATTGTTGTCTTATATCCTACTGGCATATACATTATAAGCCCCAAAATACATTGCCATCATTTTTTAAAAAACGATTTTATTTATTTATTGGACAGACCAAGATCGCAAGTAGGCAGAGAGGCAGGCAGAGAGAGAGGGGGAAGCAGGCTCCCTGCAGAGCAGAGAGCCCGATGTGGGCTCTATCCCAGGACCTGAGCCGAAGGCAGAGGCTTTAACCCACTGAGCCACCCAGGTGCCCCTTTTGCCATCATTTTTGTTTAAAGTGTTAGTTATCTTTTTGTTTTTTTTCTTAAGATTTTATTTATTTGAGAGAGAGAGTGAGAGCGTACAAGCAGGGGGAGTGGTAGGTGGAGGTAGAGGCGGGCTCCCCACTGAGCAAGGAACCTGATGTGGGACTCTATACCAGAACCCTGGGATCATAACCTGAGCTGAAGGCAGACACTTAACAGACTGACCCACCCAGGCATCCCAAGAGTCAGTTATCTTTTAAAGAGATTAAAAATGTCCTCTGTATTTATATTTTCTTGATCTTAGCATTTCCCTATTCTGGCTAGGAAATCGTGAGGCAGGAGACCATTTTTATCCTGTTCAGTCACTTGACTTTATGTCTTGGAGTACTTTCTGTCATGTGCAGCTCTGTTTGTAATTTTGTGCTATTTCACGACTGATTGACTGGCATCCTAAGCCTTGATAGGCTGAGAGGAGATGTACATGATGATTATTAGTGATGCTGGGATGACTTCTTATTCCTGAGGCATAGGCATTTGTACTGGAGTTCTCTGCCAAGTGAGGTTAGGTCCTTTTCTTATGTAGACTGGGTGAGCCTCCTGGAACCCTGGCTCCCTGTATTCATACACAGTGAGATGCAGAGCAGCAGGTGTTAAGGAACGTTGCAAAATACTCTACTACATCTGATGCATCAGAGCCCATAATAATGTATAATATTGCAATCAGTGAATATAAATGTGGTTATGATGGATCCTCCCACTCCTTGGCTGGCAGTACCCCTCATATGTTGGTAAGCCCATGTTTTTACTCTTTCTTTGCCTTCTAGACTTAAGGATTTGCTGGAGGTGTGTGAACCTCACCATGGTAAATATGCTTATGTGTATAGATCCCCATACTGTGCTGAGAACTTTAATTGAATTTTATTTATAAATAAAACTGGTAAGGCATGTGTTGTTAGATTGGGCACACAGAAGCCCATTGGGTGTCTAGGAAGCAATTGGCTAGGGCCCAAATGCCTTTTGTTGTTTGGAATGTGGGTGTGTGTTATCACTGCACTTCAGATGGTGATTTTTATTCCTGTGCTGTTTGACTGCAGTCACTCCTTGTTAATGGGAAGGTAACCAGAGGCCCTCTTCCAAATTCCCATAGAATAAGGTAGCTGGATTATTTGGGGGTTTAATCCTGCCTGGCCTCTTGATTTTACAGATATAAGCCCTGACCTTCTCCCTGCTGCCATTGTCTATTTATATGATGCCCGTCACCATAGTATCTGAGTATGTGGGGAAATATATTTAGGCTAACTCTAACGAGGGTAGGAAAAGAAAGGCCTGTCTCTATCATTGCCCTCTTTTTAGCAATCACTATTTTTCACTAAGTTATGGAAAGTTCAAAAGCTCTTCTCTGACCTCTAGGCTACCTAGATCTCCTATTTTGGATAAAAGATTAGGTGTTAAAACTATCCTCTATAGAGATAGAAAACTGGGTTTTAGGCTAAGATACTAGAAAATAGGTCTTTACCTTTGAGAATATAATGAAAGATAAGATCTTTGTGTCCAGAAAAATGTCCATTTGCATATACATATTTTGCATATAATTTCAGAGAGTTCACGGACCCTCTGAAGCCATCCATGATCCTGTGTTAAGAATCCCTGTCTTGGGGCACTGGGTGGCTTAGTCATTGAGCGGGTGGCTTAGTCATTGAACGTCTGCCATCAGCTCAGGTCATGATCCCAGAGTCCTAGGATTGAGCCCTGAATCTGGCTCTCTGCTCTGAGCGGAGCCTGCTTCTCCCTCTGGCACTCCCCTGCATGTGTTCCCTCTCTCACTGTCTCTCACTCTGTCAAATACATAAAGTCTTTAAAAATAAATAAATGGATAAATAAACATTTTTTAAAAATCCCTGTCTTAATTTTAGGTTCCATGGCCTCCCAATTGCTTCTCTTTTCACAGAGTATCTTATTATCTGTGTTAATATTTTCTCTTTATTTACTGATCATACTGTATTCCTCCTAGGAATTTTAGCTTCCCTACCTCCTCTCTGAACTTCTTGGGGATAAAGAGCGTGTTGGTCACTATATTTTATTTCCTGTGTCTTCCTATGGCACTTCAGGTTTCTATTTTAGCATATTGTACTGTTTTGCAATGTGTGCATAAGTCTGTATAATGATTTATTTAAATATCTTTCTTTCTTCTTAAAAAACTTCTGTAGCGCAGAGCCCATGTTTTTTTTTTTTTTTTTATTTATTTATTCGACAGAGATCACAAGTAGTCAGAGAGGCAGGCTGAAATAGAGAGGGGAAGCAGGCTCCCTGCAGAGCAGAGAGCCCGATGTGGGGCTCGATCCCAGGATCCCGAGATCATGACCTGAGCTGAAGGCAGAGGCTTTAACCCACTGAGCCACCCAGGCGCCCCGAGCCCATGTTTTTATCATCACTTTATCCTCAGCACACTACTTGGCTTATAACAGGGTCTCAGAAAACATTTGAATGAATAAATGAATAAGTGGACATGTAGAATTTCTATTAGTAATGAGTCAGCAGCACAGTGTTGTGTTTGGGTCTCACAACAGTAACAGCAACAATGATAACAATAATAACAACAACAGTAATAATAATAGAATCCAGTAGGATGTTTGTTGTCATGTTTCTGTAGAGCAGACTTTATCCCCTTTTTATTTGAAAAAATTTTTGAAGATTTTATTTACTTATTTGAGAGATCAGGACCCCAAGACAAAGTCAGATGCTTAACCCACTGAGCTACCCCGTCGCCCCTATTTGAATTGTTGATATGAAAGGGAGTGGTGGGTGATTTCTCTTTCCTTTGTCTGTTTCTTCCTTATCTACAGATACATGGATTGCTTTTAACTAAGTAAAAATGGAAACTTTGATGGTTTCCAAGCCATTAACCAAAGAATGAGCAGAATGTTTAGAGAGAAGCATGTAGTTGTTAGAGAGGAAAAGACCTGAACAGAGCTTCATGGAGTCAGCTTATTTTACTTCTTTCCACTGCAGGCAGTAGGGGCACTGGGGAGGCAGCCTGCATTTAAATAGTGTAGCTTTCCACAGTCTGAAAACATGGGTCGATTTAAAGGCAGATTTATACTGACATTTTGTATTCGACATTTATCTATGGATCACCGTCCTTCTTACCCTTTCACTTTGCCACATCCCTGGGTGATATGTCATTATTTTTATCACCATTTGTTGGGGAAGGGAGTGGAGGTATAGGAGGGTAAGTGCCTTGCTAAGGATCATGGAACCAGATACTAAACAGAGTCATGATTAGAACTTAGAGTTCCTGACTTCTATGTTCAGACGCAGATCACTAGGCCACATTTGCTTCCCTGCAGGAAGAAAGGCCCCCAAAGCCCCCAAAACAATCTGTTCAGCTTCACTGTGCTAAATAGCATCCAAAGCATTCACAGCTTTGTGAAAAAGAGAGAAATTGTACATGGCCTGACCTTTTAGATAACCTACTGGGAAAAATGGAAAACCCAGAGAGTGTCACAGCTTTGTGGATCCAGCTGGCTTTCTCATCACTAGCAGAAGTCTGTGACTTCATGGTTAGGTGTACCTTGAGACTGGGAGTGAGGCTTTTGTTGGAAGCTTGTTATATTGTAGGTGTTGTCACATAGGGCTGAAAATTTTCAAGAGAAGGTCTGACCTTAGCCATAGATGGACCTGTGTGTTCTTGTATAAGTAAGTATAGCTTTGACAGCTTGGTGGCCCCTCCTGGTTTCGGAAACTATCCTTTGAACTTTTAATTGTCAGCTTTGTTTGTTTGTTTAGTTTCTTTTTTGAACTTTCAATTTTGATATAATTATAGACTCACAGGAAGTTGCAAAAATAGTATAGCAAGTTCTCGCACCCTTCACCCAGCTTCCTCCAATGGTGAGATCTTATATAACTCTACAATATTGCTTCTTTTAGTTTTGGAGAAGGTATGGGGAGGAAGGAAGGACAAAGCAATAAACAGCTAGAGTAGATGGGGAGAGGAATTTTGGCAGCTGCTGTTGCTATTTTGTTTTTAAAATTGCTTTTTAAATTGTTCTTCCTCTTTCCCCCAAATTTTCTCTGATGTAGGGGAATATGTTACAAGATGTATTCTAGGCTTGATGTGCCTAATTAAGACTGCTCTAGCTTCTATGTGCAAAAAGATGGAGGTCTCTTTCTTCTGTGTATGATCAATTTCTCTCAGAATGTTTTAATACAGGGTCATTAGAAGGCATTTTTCTGTTTCCATCATTTTGTACAGCAGTGTAGAAAGCCCTAGGACTGAAAAAGGATGCCAGAAGACTCTCTTTTCCTTCAAATCACCACATTTGGCTAAGTCTAAAATTTATACTATTTTGACTCTTTCTTTCATCCCCTCAAAAACTTGGCAGGAGCAAAAGATAAGAATTTCTAACAGGTTTAGCCTGTTAGAAGGAGAAAAAGATTCCCACCAAAAAGCCCCTGAAAAGAGTGAGAAATCTCTGTTCTTTTCTCTGCACATGAAGTCACTTCCTTTCCAGAGAAATGTCAACTCTCATAGGCCTATTAGTATCTTGTCAACCAAAAGAGACAGAGGAAGGAGTAGCTGTGCTTTTGATGCTCTGCCTGTACTAGTTCTAAAGGAGCATACTTGGTTTCATGAGATATCATTGTTCCCTGCATCTCCAGTGAGCAGGACAGGTCTGTTACTGTTTTTCTCACATTTTGGCAGGAAGTAAAGTTCTTGATTCTACGTCACATGCCTCTACTGAGATGTGGTCTCACTGACAGTTTGATTTCTTAAAGGGTAATGATTTTAGCTCTCTCTCAGCTGGGCAGTATTGGAAAAAATAAGCAGGTGGTATAGGACCCTGGAAGGCACTGGCTTCTGAGCATGCTTACAGGCAGCTGCACAGGAGCAAGGTGTATGGGGTCCTGCATTTCCAAGAGTCTGAGTTCCATATGGGAACTTTCACATAAGGGCACATTTTCATGATAAAGAAGAGGGTGGGTGGTAACTGTGAGAATTGCAGTGTCCCCAAGTAAACGGGGAATTGGAGATAGTTGAGAACCTTATTTTCCCTTTTAAGCAGATGTACTTCAACAGCAAGGAAAATGTAACACAGAACCTAACTTCCATTTAAAATAAGAATTTGTTCTTTTTTCCAGTTCATCTAGAGGGGTGTGGAGCCCTTAGGCAGTGCAGTCTGTTGATACGTGTGTGTGTGTGGGGGGGGGGGTGGGTGTGTTAAAATATACATAATACTTACCATCTTAACTGTTTTTAGGTGTGTGGTTCAGTGGTATCAAATGTTTACCACATTGTTGTGCAGCCGTCCCCACCATCTCTCCCCATAATTCCTTTCATCTTGTAAAACAAAAACTCTATACCTACCAGACAAGAACTCCCCATTCCTCCCTTTGCCAGCCTCTGGCAAGCAGTATTCCACTTTCTGTCTTTATGATTTTGACTACACTAAGCACCCCAAGTGAGTGAAATCATACAGTGTTTGTCTTTTTGCGACCGGCTTATTTCACTTAATATAATATTCTCAGGTTCAAGAAATCAGTTCACTCTTCCTCAGAGTTTGCTTTTTTTTGGTTATTTTTTTTTTTTAAAGATTTTATTTATTTATTTGTCAGAGAGAGAGCCAGCGTGAGCGAGCACAGGCAGACAGAGTGGCAGGCAGAGTCAGAGGGAGAAGCAGGCTCCCTGCGGAACAAGGACCCCTTTGTGGGACTCGATCCCATGACGCTGGGATCATGACCTGAGCTGAAGGCAGCTGCTTAACCAACTTAACCACCCAGGCGTCCCTTGGTTAATATCTTTAATTATTGTTTTGTTGTTGTTGTTGTTGTAGTAGGCTATCTCTGCCCATGTTCAGCATGAGTGTAAACTTAATGTCTTCTTTGCGCTCTTCTGAGCCTTTTCTTGGGCATGTGCAGTTACTTTCTAGATTTCCCTGTATATGCAATTAATTTTTTTTTTAAAGGACCCCCAACACGGGGCTTGAACTCATGACCCTGAGATCAAGACCTGAGCTGAGATCAAGAGTCAGATGCTTAACTGACTGAGCCACAGTGGTGCCCCTATGCAGTTGTTTTGAATGTTCTAGTCTTAAATGTCTGGCTTTGTTTCTGCAAAGAAACATACAAAAAAATGAAGGTGGAGAAAAAGGGAACTTGGCCCTTCATTTATTTATTTTTTTAAAGATTTTATTGATATATTTGAGAGAGAGAGCACAGGCACAAGACAGGGCAGAAGCAGACTCCCCACTGAGCAGGAAGCCCGCTGTGGGGCTTGATCCCAGGACTCTGAGATCGTGACTTGAGCTGAAGGCACCGTATACGTGGCCCTTTTAAATCTCATGGATGTAACTGACGTGGGTGGGGATGGGTTTGCCTCAGTGGGAGGAGGTGCAGCAATACTGGCAGCTTGCTTCTTTGTCTACATCTCTGTAATCAGAAGCAGGAATCAGCTCTCCAAGCACAGATCTCCAGTATTTAGGGGATAGACTCCTTTTTTGCCCACCCTACCTCCTACAAGCTGTGTGCATGCTCTTGCCCGGCAACATGGCTGGGCAGGTGGGTTGGGGAATGCCTTGTTGCTACTTTGCTAAGTGCTGAAATTGACTGAAATTACCCAAAGTTTACCATCAAAGTCTTCCCTTGGAAACTGAAAACCTTTACCATACTTCAGAATTCCAAAATAGTTAACATCAAAAAAAAAAAACAAAAAAAAAAAAAACCAACACAAGATCCACTCAAAATAGTTAACATCAGACAGATTCCATCACTGCAGTGATTTTCTGGGTAGGGAGAGAGATACCTGTTGGCTTTCTACTCTGCTTGTCTTCCCAGAATCCTTTTCTCCTGTGTTCACCTGGAGGGCTTATAGCACACAACCAAAACCATTTCATTTTCTTGTTTCATTCATTGGCCTCTTTAAGTGAGGGGCTTGGGTTTGCAGCCAGACAGATACCTATATTCTGAGAGGCCACCTGGTGTATTTTGTGTTTATTCTACTGGTACATGTTGGCTTCTAAGTCCTTCCTGCACCACTTTGCTGATTGACAGGGAGCCTGCTGATTGTTGGCAGTGTCCCTGGGTAATTGGCGGTTTTGTCCAGAGATGCTGGAATTGGCTAGAGTTATAGTGCCTCTGGGGTTTGGGAGGCATTGGCTTGTTATACTAGTGCTATTTCTAGCCTGTCCTTGGAGTTTCTCTGCCTTTCTTCTAAGCAAGTGAGATCCTAATATTTCTCTTCTATCAGTCACTGTGAAATTATCTATTTCCCCAAATGAGCACATTTTGATTTGGATCTCCGGCATTTCCTCCCAGGTCTGTGCCAGGCCACAACATAGGGCCTGGTTGAGTCTTGTCTTTGCTTTCTTTCTCTTTTTCTTTATAGTATGTTAAAACTGTTAAAATAATAGCTCTTTCTGAACTGATTCTTGGAGACAATTTATTTGTGCTCTGCTAAAGGCTCTCTGTCTCCTTCCTGTTTTTAATATTATTTAAATGTCATTCACTTGGTTTTATAATTAATCCTCCTCTTTGCTCCTCTGAGGCAGGCATCTGAGCTACCACTTAATTGTGTCTTCCTGTAGTTGGCTTGTTCTTCTCTGCACCTGGTTTACCTCAGTGTGGGGGACAGGTTTTAGTCCTGGAGAAGTTCCCATATCCATTATTCATTCTACTCTTCTACCTGGCAACACAATTTACTGCTACTCTCTCCTTGAATTCAAAGCAATTCAGGAAAAAATTCTGGGGGAGTCCTCATCATGTGGGGTACATTGATATTAAGAGCAGCTCTGCAAACAAAGCTCCTTGTGGGGTAAGGGAGGCCTGTGTGAGGTGGCAGAATTCTCAAGTGGATGGCACCAAATTCTTCCCATTTGAGAAATAGATCTGTTTCTGCCTCTGGGAATTCACTTGGGACTCAGGAAACCATCAAGGTACCTATTCCTGGTTCAGCTTCCCAGAACCTGCTTGCTATCTTATATTCCACATGTATCTGCATTCAGAAGTCGGAACTTCGGCGCACTCTTGCCATACTTGACGTGCAAGATCCCCCTGGGAAGGAGCTTGGGCCAAAGCTAAGTGTGAGACTGACTGGTGCCTCTAGTAGAGTCAGAAGAGGCAGCAGTTGCAGCCAATTTGTAGTTCCTGAAAAAAGAGCCCAGAAACAAAATTTTCAAAGTGCCTGGTAGACTTTCCAATGAAGAAACAAATGTGTACGGAGCACCTACTTCCCTACAACTTAACCATATTGCATGTGGAATATAATGCCTCAAATATCTCACTGACCTAACTTCTCTATTTTTCACTCAGTGTAGGTTAAGAGTATTTGGAGCCAGGTATCTGGAGCCTCATTTAATAGAGTTAGCAAAGATTAGCAGTCTAATCCAGGATCCCCAAGGATTTCCTAGACTATTTTTGGTACTTAAGTGCTTTGGTGGCTCTGATGGTGAACTTTAATCATTCTGAAGGCTGCCATAGTGTTGCTGTCTTGAAGGCTACTCAAGATTCATTTTGAATTTGCATTCCTGCCCAAGAGTCCGTGGCTCTCTGTTGATTGAGCATATTTGGCTCCTTTCTTTAGCCCATCAAAGAGGAAACATTTTTGCGTGTTTGGCCATGTACTCCGTGCTGTGTATACCGTGATGTAAATTTTAGCTAGGCACTTACGCTGAGGTTATAGAAAGTTGGGATGGATGTTTGTGGGGCTCCTGCTAGTGTTGGTAGAAAGAAAAACATTGACCTCTTATTTGTTTTTGATTGGTAAAACATACATAAAATTTAACCTTTTTTTTTAAAAAATTTATTCATCTGACAGAGATCACAAGTAGGCAGAGAGGCAGGCGGAGAGAGGAAGGGAAGCAGGCTCCTTGCTGAGCAGAGAGCCCAGTGCGGGTCTCTATCCCAAGACCCTGGGATCATGGCCTGAGCTGTAAGCAGAGGCTTTAACCCACTGAGCTACCCAGTAACCATTTTTTTTTTAAGATTTTATTTATTTATTTGACAGAGAGAGATCAAAAGTAGGCAGAGAGACAGAGAGAGGGGGAGAAGCAGGCTCCCCGCTGAGCAGAGAACCCGATGTGGGGCTCGATCCCAGGACGCTGAGATCATGACCTGAGCTGAAGGCAGAGGTCCAACCCACTGAGCCACCCAGGTACCCCCCCAGTAACCATTTTTAAATGTACAGTTCAGTGGCATTAAGTATATTCACATCATTGTTGGAAACATTTCTACCTTCCATCTCCGGAATTTTTTTCATCTTCCCAAACTGAAACTCTCTGTACCCTATAAACAATAACTCTTATTTACATTTCTCCTTCTCTCCACTTCCTGGCCACCACCACTCTACTTTCTGTCTCTGTGAATTGACTACTCTAGTTATATAAGTTGAATCATTTGGGATTTGTCCTTTTGTGACTGACTTTTTCCACTTAGCATATTGTCTTTGTAGTTCATCCATGTTGTAGCATGTGTCAGAATTTCCTTCCTTTTTCAGCCGGAATATTATTCCATCGTTTGTATATACTGCATTTTGTTTATTCATTCATCAGTTGATGTTGGGTTCTTCCACCTTTTGGCTGGCATGAATAATGCTGCTATGAGCATAGGTGTATAAATACTTGTTTGAGTCCTTCCTTTTCACCTCTTGTTTTTGAGAGTGTGCAGGTTGAAGTGTCCTAGGTCACTGGAATGAAATCCTCACATTCTTAGGAGAGAGATGCACTTGACCTTATAGGATTTTTTCATTTGGCCACTTTGATATATGAGGGCCAGGTCAGTGGAGTTCAACTAGAGTTATGGTTTGGGTAGCAAATATGGGTATTGACCCTAGAAAGCTAGCTCTCCCACCCTCAGCAAACATTCTTTTAATTTAAGTTTAGGTGGAACCAGTACAGCTGTATAAGACCTTGGCAAGGGGAATTCATGGACCTTCTTCCCAATATGTTGTTGCCCTTGATGCAGTTTAGCTCCCAACTAGTTTTGTGGCTTTGGGTAACTTATTTAACCCTCCTGAATTTCAATTTAGTCATCTGTAAATCGGGACCAATAATACCTTCTTCATTGGATAGTTAAGGGGATTTGATGAGAATAATGTACTTTCAGTGCTTTACATAATGCTTAGTATCTAGCAGACACTTAATATATGTTACCTTCCTTAGCACTTATGGCCACTGTATT
>NC_081560.1:165558122-165620853 GCF_022355385.1 Mustela nigripes | reverse complement strand
TGAAAAGAGAGGAGTGTACTTTGGGGCAAGTGATTTCTGTAGTTAACTCTCTTTTTAAGGTGTCACATAGAGGGCAGTAGAATAGAGGAAGGTTTGAGATACTTTGTGTGAGTATACTGAAAAGAGAGGAGTGTACTTTGGGGCAAGTGATTTCTGTAGTTAACTCTCTTTTTAAGGTGTCACATAGAGGGCAGTAGAATAGAGGAAGGTTTGAGATACTTTGTGTGAGCTTCTGGCACAGTTATTAACCTGTGGTGGTGGTTACTCAGCAAGAAGATACGATACATTTCTTTATATTATATGTCTCTCTGGTGTTGGCATTTGGGGGCAGCCCATTCCTGGGGGCTATGGAGGATGGAAGCTGATGAGAATTGTCTCTTAAAGCCTGGAAGGTTTAAACTACAAAGCCTGTCTGCATCTAAGCCCTGCCATTCTGTTTTGTGGGGATCGGCAGCCATTGCTCACCAAAGGGGTAACACTGTTTACACAGTGTTGAGTTACTCTAACATAGGCCATTATTCTTTGGAAATATATCAGATGAAGCATCAAGTCTTTGGTAAAGAAGAGCTTGTGTTAGCCTCTTCTCCCCTTATAGAAACTGTTTAAAAATTGGAGGGGTGCCTGGGTGACTCAGTCAGTTAAGCATCTGACTCTTGGTTTTCGCTCAGGTTACGATCTCAGGGTAGTGAGATTGAGCCCTGAGTCATCAGGTTCCATGCTCAGTGAGGAATCTGCTTGTCCCTCTCCCTCTGCTCCTCCCCCTCACTCTCTCTCTTTCTCTCCCTCTATCTCTAAAATAAATAAAAAATCTTCAAAACAAAATTGGAAGCACGATGAACCAAAAGGTTATATTAAAAAAAAGACATCCTGCCCCCCCTTATCTCCACAATGACTACAACATGTACTTGATACCAAGCTCTTACAGACATATGACTAATGAACAGTGCTATGTTTATACAACCAACCTCTTATATTTTATAGTTATCTTAACTCTTCTCTTATGTACTGCTACTTCTGTGACTATCTGTGGAACAGTTTGGCTGGTCATGTGCCCAGATGACACCAAGTGGACAAGTGGATAAAGGGCAGTTTTCTAAAAATGTGTGTGTGTGTGTGTGTGTGTGTGTGTGTACACGTGTACATGAGGAGAGTGGTGAGCCAGGAGCCAGCCAGGATGAGCTCTGTGCTACTTATGTGTTGGCACTGAGATCCCAAGTGCCAATTTTCTCCTGTCCTTGACTTGCCCCTGTCTGATAAGAAGCTGTTCTCTTTTTTGGCCTGCACTTAAATCCCATGCGTAGCTCTGTACCATAACAGCTTATGAATAAGCCTGGCTGCTAATTATTTATACCAGTGTTTTTGTCTTGTTTTGTTTCAGTTCTGATTTTGCATAAAGAAAGGGGATCTTGGCTCCCTTTATTTATTTTTTTAAAAAAAGACTTATTTATTTAATTTAGAGAGAGGGCAAGTGAGAACATGTGAGGTACACAAGCAGGGGGCGGGGCAAAGGGAGAGTGAGAGAGAATCTCCAGCAGACTCCCCGCTGGGTGGGGAGCCTGACACTGGCTTGATGGCAGGATCCTGAGATCATGACCTGAGCTGAAATCAAGAGTTGGATATTTAACTGACTGAGCCATCCAGATGCCCTTGGCTCTCTTTAAAGTCCAGATCCAATCACATTCCATGTTCAGATCTTAATTTTAAAGAGGACAAAGCTGACTGAGGGGGATGGGAATAGTTTTCGTTGACAGTTACGTGCTGCTACTCCCCTGCGCTCCCTCCTTCCTTCCCTTTCCTTCCCTCTTCCTTCCTTCTTTCTCCTTTTCTTTTTCTTTTTCTTTCTCATTTCCTTCTTTCCTTCCTTCCTTTCTTTTTTTTTTTTTTTCTTTCTTTCTTTCTTTCTTTCAAGATACTACAAAGGAGGCAGAAACAGAAGAGGGGAAAAAGGTGTGTGACAGAGAAGAGCGACAAGAGCAGACACAGGCCCTGCTGAGGCGGTTGATGCTGAGAGAGGCTACTTGGGAGTCTTTTAGTGTTGCAAATAGGCAGTAGAAAGGTAATAATGTAACATCTGTACTCTTAATAAGTACCTCAGGATCAAGAGAAAGAGTGGACCAGATTTATGAAAACGAACTGAAATAGCCAGTAGATGGAGAAGGTTATAAAGCAGAGTCAAGATAAGTGTTGGGAATAGTGTAGTCAGCAGATCTAAGCACACCATTTGTAGGTAAGCGTCTCTCCCTTTAACATTTAATTCCATCTGGCACCTTTATTTAATCTTAGTGGAATGGGAGAAAGCACACTAATCAGGAGACCAGGTTCTAGTCTCAGCTTAGTCACTAGCTACTTGGGGTGGTGCTGGGAAGAGGTGTTTTCTGAACCAGAAACGAGGGAACTGGATTACATGATCTCTAAAGCCCTTTCTAGTTCCAAAAATCAGTTATCCTGAAGCCTCACAGACTTAGAACTCCCCATACATCTGGTCAGAGGATAGCAGACCTTGTGTGCATGGTGATAGAGAGGACACCAAACAGTTGACAGAATGAGTGCAAAGGGTGATGATTTTCAAAAAGCACTATTCCGTGGGATGCTGGGGCATTCTCTCTTGAGGAGGAATTATGGTCCCTGATGTAAGAGGCTTGTGGGAGCTGATTTTAAGGTTGCTTTGTTCATTTTCTCTGCCTGTGTAATTTCTCTAGAGAATGACCAGTTCCAGGTGAGAAAACCCTGGCCTTTTTTGGAGGTGGGGGGCTGTGTATGGAGTAGGTAGGTATCTCTGCCTGGATTATCAGGGGCAGAATGCAGGTTTTCCCTGGCACTGACCCTCAGAGTACTGCAGTGCTGAATTCTTCTCAAAACTGTTTGGCTCCACTGATGTCTGTGGTAGTTGGGACATAGGTTGCCTCTTGGCCTGTGCCAGAATTGCTCTCTTCTTCCCCTTGCATTTATCACTTTGTCATCCCTGACTCTGAATCCCAGAGATCAAGACTAGTTGTAGTCCAGCAGAGGAGCAATAAATCATCGCTCCCACTTCTTTTCCTCCAGGTTTTCTGCTCCTTAATTACCACATAACCACTGCTGAGGCCGCATCTTTGTGCTGTATGTGCTAGGGACAAAAGCCCTCCTTGATTGGATGTGAACAAAAGCTGCTTTGTCTCTCTCCAGCCATTGTGTTTTGCTGTTTTGCCCTGTGCCACATGTTCTACCCGTTCTCTTCTCTTGTCTCCTGTGAGTTTTTAGAGTCTGATTGTCAGATGATTTATCCATTAACAGGGCTTGTCTAAGCTCTGGAGGTAGTGGGTAGAGTAGGCAGCCCTTAAATAACTCGGCAAGATGATCTTCATTAAAGAGAGAGGTTTGGGCTGGGTTAGTCATTTTTATACGGATTCTAGCTAGTCCCCTTCATTCTCTGAGCTCCTGGTAGGAGTTAAGGAGGTCGTGTGATCCAGAGTGGGCTCCTATGGAGCTTTTTTTGGGTCTAGTCCAACAGATTGCTTGTTAACAGATAACATCAAAAGAGCCAGCTGCCTATCATTTGCCTTTCCATTATGAAACCTCAGAGAACTTGAGTTAGCGCAAGGGTGAGGAGTTCATAAATGAGGATGCCTATGACCTTCATCTCTAGTAAGGCTTTTTTGCTATTTGAGGGGAAGATTCAGACTTTAGAAACAGAGTGTAGACAGGCCCTTGTACTTTTCCTTGCCTGCTGTTTCTTTACTGAACCTCTGATTTCAGAGGTTGAGAGTAAGGAGTGTTGTGTGGCAGGCAGCAAGTATCTGGAGAGTCTTACTCCTACTCATCATTCCCTGCTGCTTCAAATCAAAGCTCACCTCTCTTCTCGAAGGGTAGTAAGCTTCACACAAAGCTCAGACAGCATGGGAGAATGGACTTCTTTGCTGGCAAAGAAGCAGATATGGTCTTAGAAAAGGAGAGGTCAAGCCTTTTTTTGTATGTCTGTGGGAGTAGAGAGGGTTGAGGGGGAGAAGACAGAAGGACCACCAATTGCTTGCAGCTCCTGAACCCCTTCTTCCTACTTTCCCATCAAGTAGGGGAGGTTGGTACAGCGGCAGTAGTCATGATGAGCACAGAAGTAGGATTTCCTTCATGGTTTTAGGTGAAAGAGAACAAGGCAACCGATGATTTCTTCTATGCTTAATATTTATTTGCAAAATGTCTTTATACCTACAGTGGTAAGCTAGGGTTTTGGCAGTCTTTTAAATGAGGTTGCTTGGGTTTTAATCCTCATTAAGCATACCCGGGAGAAAGGGGAACTTTTTGGCAAATGCTGTCATGGTTGAGAGAGGAAAGAGTAGGCTGCCCTTTTGTTTGAATAGTTAAGGACTTTTTTTTTTCTCTTTATGAGAAAGAGCCTGAAGTCCAGTATAGTTGGCACATCTGGTGACTAGTTAAAATGGAAGGATGTCCCTCTTTGTCATGATGTTTGAAACAAGTGCACAGCTAAAACATAGCAAGATGACATGCAAGCAGCCTGGGATGAGAGGGGGGATCCTCCTTTTGATCTATACATTGAACAAATTTGGTGGGGAAATCACTGTGTGGAAGTAAATTTGGAATACTAAGAGGTCTTTTTTTTTCTTTTTTTTTAAACATTTGTTTATTTTAGAGAGGGAGGGAGAGGGCAGAGGGAGAGAATCTCAAGCAGATCCCCCACTGAGCACAGAGCTGGATGCATGGGATCATGACCAGAGCCAAAACCAAGAATCAGAAGCTTTACTGTCTGAGCCACTCAGGAGTCCCTAAGATGTCCTTTTGTAGTCAGATTTCCAAGCTTAATTGCTTCTAAAGAAGTGGCGCAAAGAGGTCAGAGTGTGGGTCTCCCTTGCAGCAGCTGCAGTCATGGCAGGACAGGCATTTAGAAAGTTTCTTCCCCTCTTTGAACAACTTTTAGTTGAAAGGAGAGCTGCCAAAACTAACCAGAGGAGGCATTATGCTTCCAGAAAAATCTCAAGGAATAGTATTGCAAGCAACAACGGTAGTAGCTGTTAGATTGGGCTCTAAAGGAAGGGGTAGAGAAATTCAGACAGTTAGTGTGAAAGCTCAAGATCAAGTTCTTCTCTCAGAATATGGAAGCACAAAAGTAGTTCTAGATGATAAGGATTATTTATTTAGATATGGTGATGTTCTCAGAAAGTAGGTAGACTGAAAGAAATCAGTATTGAAATGGCATTAAGTGGGGCGCCTGGGTGGCTCAGGGGGGTAAAGCCTTTGCCTTCGGCTCAGGTCATGATCCCAGGGTCCTGGGATTGAGCCCTGCATGGGGCTCCCTGCTCAGCAGGGAGCCTGCTTCCCCCCTCCCCCGCCTCTGCCTGCCTCTCTGCCTACTTGTGATCTCTGTCAAATAAATAAATAAAATCTTTAATTTAAAAAAAAAAAATGGCATTAAGTGAAGCTGCCCATTCCAGTGAAGTTGTGAAATCTTTCATCATGTAATTTTTTTAAAAAAAGATTTTTTTTAAGACCTGAGCCGAAGGCAAAGGTTTTAACCCACTGAGCCACCCAGGCGCCCCTCATCATGTAATTTTTGTGTCTCTCTTTTGTGATAAACCATTGGTATCCAAAAAAAAAGTGGCACAAAGAAGTAGATTTTTAAAAACTTTCCGTGGGCAGAAGATACATGCTTGGGAAGGTCAGTGCTTGCTCTAGATATATCTACCTTACGTGCTTTTAAAAAGGTTTGGTAGCCGTGACTTACTTACTTATAGCCCTGTTTGGATTTCTTAAATCTGTTTCCATTGCTTTCATTTAACTCTATTGATTATTCTTTTAATAACCTTGTTTTTGTTTTTGTTTTTTGTTTTTTTAAGCCTTGATAAATTTGCTGAAGTTCCTTATGTCAAATGAGACCGTACTTTTGGCCAAACACAACATTTTTACATTAGCCCTTATGGTGAGTAACAAAAAAATATTTCTTAAGGGGAGTGGGAGGAACAGGCTTCTAGCTGTGGAAAGAATATGTCATGGGGATAAAAGTTACAGCATAGGGAGTATAGTCAACGGTGTTGTAATGATGTTACATGGTGACAGATGGTAGCACCGCTTGTGGTAAGCATAGCACGATGTATATAGACTTGTTGAATCACTATGTTACACACCTGAAACTAATGTAATGTGTGTCAATTGTACTTCCATTAAAAACATTTGTTTTTCCTTTTTCTGAAGCCACACCCTAAGATAGATAGGCCAGGTTGAAACAGGAGCTAGTATTCTGGGGACTAAGGCATAGGGGGAGCCAGGCCTTCATTTTCTTTTTGAATTTGAATCTCTAGACTGGTGCTCCCCACTCTTCCTCTCTCACCTATGTCTTTGGCAAACTTGAGACTCTTTCATTTTTCATGAATATTGTTTGGTAGGGGCAGGTATGGGTCCGCTCTCTGTGAGCCTTAGTCCCTGATAACTAGGCTACTGTAGTCTCTACAGAGCTAAACCTCTGGAGGTGTCCCAGCCAGATGAATGGTTCCATTATGGCTCCACTGGTTTCAGAGAGATGTTACAGATGCCTATTTATCTGACTAGTTATTTGGGATAGAAGGAGGGCATTGTGCCTTTTGACTGTCTTCTCAGGATGTTACCCAGTGTATTCATAAATGTTTAATGTTTGAGGGGAAAAGGCCCTGATTTGTAGCATTTGTGGATTTCTGTGGTACAACCACTCCCATCATGGCCAATTTCAAGCTAACATTGTGACATTGTTGAATGCAGAGCTGGGGAGATGAGCCATAACACACCATTATATGATATTACCACCACACAGGTATAAGAAGTGTAAATTAATCTCAAGAACACAAATACAAAAGATAGAAAATAATTAGGAAGTTGTGAGTTTGAGTATTATCTTCATTTTAATATAATTTAATGAACTGTTAAGTTTATGTGTCAATTTGTAATAATGGCTTTGTTAAGCAACCAGCTCACAAAATTCCTGAAAATTTAACATTGAGTTCTTATAAGCCATTAAGAACTGGCAACGGCATGGGGCGCCTGGGTGGCTCAGTGGGTTAAGCCGCTGCCTTCGGCTCAGGTCATGATCTCAGAGTCCTGGGATCGAGTCCCGCATCGGGCTCTCTGCTCAGCGGAGAGCCTGCTTCCCTCTCTCTCTCTCTCTGGCTGCCTCTCCGTCTACTTGTGATTTCTCTCTGTCAAATTAATAAATAAAATCAAAAAAAAAAAAAAAAAAAAGAACTGGCAACGGCATACTACTGACAATACCCTTCTGGTCTTCATAGCATGATCCCTGTGTATGGGCTTTTGCTTCTTTTTTAGATTGTGAACCTTTTTAATATGTTTATCACATATGGTGACACATTCCTGCCCACTCCCAGCAGCTATGATGAACTCTACTATGAGATTATCCGCATGCACCAGAGCTTTGACAACCTCTACTCTATGGGTAAGCTTTCTTTTCTTTTTACTCCCCTCCCCCTGTCAGCTGTGATTTTTGGCATGTAAGAAGAAAACACTACAAAAGATTCTCTTCTAGTTGCTTGGTTTCCTGCTTGGCATAGAAGTCTAGAAGTCTCTTCTCAGGCAATAGGAAGTTATATGTGGAATTCTTTGCTTTTGAGAACTCATAATTCATCTCAGTACAAAGCTAGTTAGCATCCCTGTGGCCCTTATGTTTGCGTGAGAGAGAGAAAGTAGGGAGGCTTTTGGATTTAGTGACTGCCAGTGAGATGGGAGTGAAAGAGTAGGTGGAGATTGACAGCAGCAAATAGAAGAGCTTGGATCCCAAAAGAACATTGTGTGATTTGAGAAGGTACAGGATTTTAAAGAGTTTTAATGTACCTATGTATTTTTAGCATAACCTACAAGAAGAAGTGGGCAGTAGGTAAAAATCTTTCTTCCAAGGCTTTTGGTGATTGGCTTAATGAAAATTTACTCTGTGGTCATAGTAAATATAATTTATTTCTGAAAGAGGACATGTATCCCTGTAAATTTGAGTGAAGAGTCTATAAACCTACCTGGAATTTAAAAGGTCAGGAAAGGTTTCTATAGATTGCACAGAAACAGAAAGCCCCTCACTAAAACTATTAAAAAAAAAAACCTCCCTCACTTACTAGCTTTATTGAGGTATAATTGATATATAATAAACTGCATTTGTTTAAAGTATACAATTTTGATACGTTTTTACATACATTCATATACACGAAGCTTTCACTACAATCAAGAAAACGAACATATCTGTCACCTACCGAAGGTTTCCTTTGTCCCTTTATATCCCTCCTACCGCCTCTTAGTACTTCTATCTTTTGCTTTCTAGCTCTGGGCAACCACCACTCCACTTCCTATTCCTGCAGATTAGTTTGCTCTATCCCCTTTGTTGGGACTATTTGTGAAAACTCTCTCCTATATCATGTGAAAACTGGAGGGGATTTGGAATAAGTACTAGGAGAAAGAGTAGATGCAAACAGTAGAAAAGAATTGCCTAGGAAGACAAAATTTTTTTCTAATTTTCTTTTTTTTTTTTTAAGATTATTTATTTATTTATTTGACAGAGAGAGAGAGAGAGATCACAAGTAGATAGAGAGGCAGGCAGGGAGAGAGAGAGAGGGAAGCAGGCTGAGCAGAGAGCCCGATGTGGGACTCAATCCCAGGACCCCGAGATCATGACCTGAGCTGGAGGCAGTGGCTTAACCCACTGAGCCACCCCGGCGCCCTCTAATTTTCTTTTTTAGAGAAGTAGGGGAAAACTCTAACAGCCATGGATAGTTTTGCTATGACATTTTAGGCAGTGGGAGTAGGGCCTTCTATTAGTAGGATGTTTTCACCTGCAGCTATGAGAAACCTCTGACTTAAACTACCTTGAACAATAGGAAAATTATTTCACTTTGCAAGAATTCTAAGGAATGACAATTCCAGAAGGATGTGATCTGATGCTCAGCAGTGTTGCAAGGACCCAGGTGTTTTCTGTTTCTCTCTCTCTTAATATAATAGCTTTCTTAGTATAATAGCTTTAGCATCAGGTCCCCTCCCTTGAGAATAACAAGTTCCAGTTGTCATATCAAGATACATCATCTTTTTTTTTAGGAGCTAAGAAATCTTCCATGAGAACCCTTTTGCAGACTTCCTATTGCCAAATATGCTCAGTGTTCCTTATATGGTTTGTGTCCACCCAACTTTACCAAAGTCCTTGTTTTTGAGAATGTAGAATTTTCCAAGGGTGAAGAACTGCCCTAGAGGCCTTAGCATCCATTAATAGATGAATAAAGATATCTTTCAATGAGGAAAAGAAGGAAAGTTGAGGTGGGAGAGATATTTTATAGAAGCCTGACATACCTACTCAACTGGGCCATTTGCACAGTCAAATGAGGTAAGCCCTTATAGCTACAGCAACAGGGTAAGAGAGGATATCTGGACCTGCTCAAATCTGCCAAGGGAATTAAAATGTGAACCAGGAGATCACAAATAGGGAAATGAAAAATATCCCTAAATGAAACAGAACAAACAACACGTTTCAATGCTTTCCATTTTGAATAAATATGATGAAAAAACATTTAGTTTAGTTTTTTTTTTTTAAGATTTTATTTATGTGTTTGAGGGAGAGTGAGAGAGAGATCAGAAGCAGGGCGAAAGGGTAGAGGGTGAAGCAAACTCCCCACTAAGCAGGGAGCCCGATGCAGGACTTGTTCCCAGGACCCTGGGATCGTGACCTGAGCCAAAGGCAGATGCTTAACCAACTGAGCCACCCGGGCACCCAAAACATTTAGTTTTTAAGTCAGGTTTTTAAAGGTTTAATTTACATGTATGGTAAAATTCACCCTTTTTATATACGGTTCTGAGTTTTGACAAATGTGTACAGAAGTATAAATATCACCAAAGAATCAAGATATAAAAGAGTTTCATCATCCCAGAATGTCTCTTGTGCTCTTGTGAGGTGAACTCCTTCACTCATCCTAAACCCTTAGCAGCCACAAATCTATTCCCTGGCTTCAGAGATTTCCTTTTTTCTTTTTTCCATAGTTTTGTTTTTTTGTTTTTTGGTGTTTTGTTTTTGTTTTTGTTTTGTTTTGTTTTCCAAAAAAAACTCCCAAAGGTGAGATTGTGTAGTCTTTTTGAGTATGACTTCTTTTACATAGTAATTTGTTTGAAATTCATCCATGTTGATGCGTGTATCAGTAGTTTATTTCTTTAAAAAAAAGCGGGGGGCGGGGGCGCGGCGCCTGGGTGGCTCAGTGGGTTAAAGCCTCTGCCTTCAGCTCAGGTCATGATCCCAGGGTCCTAGGATCAAGCCCCACATTGTGCTCTCTGCTCAGTAGGGAGACTGTTTCCCCAGCTCTCTCTCTGCCTGCCTTTCTGCCTACTTGTGATCTCTGTCTGTCAAATAAATAAATAAATAAAATCTTAAAAAAAAAAAAAAGACTTTATTTATTTGAGAGAGAGTGAGAGAGCAGGAGAGAGCACGAGCAGGGAGCCTGATGTGGGACTCGATTCCAGGACCCTGGGATCATGGCCTCAGCCAAAGGCAGATGCTTAACTTACTGAGCCACCCATACAGCCCTGTTTATTCCTTTATATCGTGAAATAATATCCCATTGTAGGACTATGCCAGTTGGTTTTTCCACTTCTCAGTTGAAGGACCTTTGGGAGGTAGAAATCTAGAAAGATTTTTGAGTTTTTTAAAGATTTATTTATTTATTTGACAGAGAAACAGTGAGAGAGGGAACACAAGGAGGGGGAGGGGGAGAGGGAGAAGCAGGCTTCCTGCAGAGCAGGGAGCCTGTTGCTGGGCTTAATCCCAGATCATGACCTGAGCTGAATGCAGATGCTAAATGACTGAACCACCCAGGGCCCCGAGGTTTCCAGTTTTTAACGATTGTAAATGAAGCCCCTGTTAACATCATTGTACAAGGTTTTATATGAACACAAGCTTTCATTTCACTTGGTTACATACCTATGAATGGGTTTTTGGCTATCATGGTTAAGATGTTCCTTATAAAGAAAAACACCAAACTCTTTTCCAAAGAGATGTACGATTTTACATTTCCTTCAGCAATATATAAGAGTTATAGCCCCTCCATATCCTAGCTAGCACTGGTTTGTTGGTTGGTTGGTTTGTTTTTGGCTTCTTCTTCTTCTTCTTTTTTTTTTTTTTTTTAAAGATTATATTTATTTATTTGACAGACAGAAATCACAAGTAGGCAGAGAGGTAGGCAGAGAGAGAGAAGGGGAAACAGGCTCCTGCTGAGCAGAGAACCCTATGTGGGGCTCTGTCCCAGGACCCTGAGACCATGACCTGAGCTGAAGGCAGAGACTTAATCCACTGAGCCACCCAGGCACCCCTGTTTTTGGCTTCTTATAGGTATGTCGCAATATCTCATTATGGTTTTAATTTTGTATTTCCCTAATGAATAATGATGTTGAACATCTTTCCTCTTCTTATTTGCCATCTTTGGTTTTGAAGATCTTTTGCCCATTAAAAAAAGCATTGCATATCCATGTTCATAGCAGCACTGTTCACAATAGCCAAGAGATTAAAGCAACCCAAATGTCCATAAATGGATGAATGGTTAAATAAAATGTGGTATATACATTTTAATGGAATACTATGCAGCCTTAAAAAGGAAGGAAATCTGTTATGCTCCAGTGTGGATGAGCATTGAGAACATCATGCTAAGTGAAATAAACCAGTCCACAAAAGGACAGTATTGTATGGTCTCACTTATATGAGGTATCTAAAGCAGTCAAATTTGTGATACAGAAAATAGAATGGTGGTTACCAAGGGATGAGGGGAAGGGTACAAAGGGAGTTTTTTAATAGGTATAGAGCTTCAGTTCTGCAAGATAAAAAGGCCTGGAGATCTGTTATGCAACAATGTAAACATACTTAACAACTTTTGAACAGTATACTTAAAAATGGCTAAAACAGTAAATTTTATTATATATGTTTTTCCTACCACACATACACATACTAAGCTCTAGACTTTATTTGTAGATTCCACTCATTTTTCTCCTAATGTCCTTTCTGTATTCCAGGATTCCATCCATGTTACATGTAGTTCTAAAACTGCTTTAGTCTCTTGCCTGATAGTTTCTTAATGTTTGTTTTTCATGACCTTGACAGTTTTCAGGAGAAGCTTTCTTAATTTTGAAATGACTCATGATTTACTCAAAGTTGGACTGGGGTTCTAGGTTTTCAGAAGAGGTGCCACAAAGTCAAACATTTGTGTGTATGCTATCAACATGAATTATCACTGGTGATACTAACCTTTATCACTTGGTTAGAGTAGTGTGTGTGAAGTTTCTCCACAGCAGAGTTGTGATTTTTCCTCCCTTTCCACACTTCGTTCTTTGGAAGCAAGTCACTAAATGCAGTAAGCACTGAAGTTGGTAGTGGGGGTGGGGAGGTTAAGCTCCACCTCCTTCAGGGGAGAGTATCTACATAGATTAGAGTTCTCCTATAAGAAGAATTGGTTGTTTTTTAAATTTTTTTTTTTGTTTTTGAGATGTGAGGTTTCTTTCTATATTTTATACACCCATACATTTTCAGTTACATGTTTTGCAAATATTTTCTCCCTGATCTTAGCTTGTATTTTCATTTTCCCTTTTCTTCTTTCTTTCTTTCCTCCTTCCTTCCTTCCTTTCTCTCTCTCTCTTTCTTTCATAAGATTTTGTTTATTTGTCAGAGAGAGAGCATGAGCAGGAGCAGCACGCAGAGGGAGAAGCACGCTCCCCTCTGAGCGAGAAGCCCGATGTGGGACTCAGTCCTAGGACCTGGGATCATGTCCTGAACCGAAGGCAGACACTTAACCCACTGAGCATCCCTGTATTTTTATTTTCTTCACAATGTCTTTT
The DNA here is from genome assembly GCF_022355385.1 of Mustela nigripes. Classification (NCBI taxonomy): domain Eukaryota; kingdom Metazoa; phylum Chordata; class Mammalia; order Carnivora; family Mustelidae; genus Mustela; species Mustela nigripes. The sequence goes on along the minus strand of NC_081560.1, from coordinate 165,608,043 downwards.
GAAGACATTTTTGTTTGTTTTTCCTTTTTTAAAGATTTTATTTATTTATTTGAGAGTGTGAGAGAGAGAGAGCATGCATGAGCTTGGGCAGGGGCAGGAGTAGAGGGAAAGAGAGAGGGAGGGGAAAGAAGATAGTCCTAAGTAGACACCATGCTAAGTGTGGAGCCTGATGTGGGGCTTGATCTCACGACCCTGAGGTTATGACCTGAGCTGAAGCCAAGGGTTGGACTCTTAACCAACTGAGCCACCCAGGCGCCCCATTTTATTTTTCAGTCTCATCCACCAATTAGGGAAAGATTTTTGTTATAACCCAGCTAGCAGATTTCCATTTTTCTTGGACTCAGTTGCAAAGTGTTGAAGAAGTTTTAAATTTTGGTAAATACAGTTTATTAATTTTTGCTTTTATGAGTTTATGCTTTTTGTGTAGCATCTAAGAAATCTTTCTCTCTAGGGTGCCTGGGTGGCTAATTCATTAAACATCTGCCTTCGGCTCAGGTCATGATCCCAGGGTTCTGGGATCGAGCCCTTCATTGGGCTCCCTGCTCAGCAAGGAGCATGCTTCTCCCTCTCCCACTCCCCCTGCTTGTGTTCTCTCTCTCACTGTGTCTCCTTCTGTCAAATAAATAAAATCTTTTTTTTTTTTTTTAAAGTAAGTTTTAAAAGCAGATCATGTGAGTCTTTCAACTTTTTTTTTTGTAAGATTTTAAGTGTTTTTGTTTTGTTTTAGAGAAAGAGAGAGAGTGCAAGTAGGAGGAGGGACAAAGGGAGAGGGAGGAGAGAAGCAGACTCCTCGCTGAGCACAGATCCCGATGCAGGGTTCAGTCTCACAACCCTGAGATCATGATCTGTGCTGAATTCAAGAGCTGGTTGCCTAACCTCTTGAGCCACCTAGGCATCCCAAGATTTTTCTTAAGGTTTTATTTTTTTATTTTTTTTTGAAGATTTTAAAATTTTTATTTATTTGACAGAGATCACTCGCTGGCAGACAGGCAGGCAGAGAGAGAGGAGGAAGCAGGCTTCTTGCAGAGCAGAGAGCCTGATGTAGGGCTCGATCCCAGGACCTTGGGATCATGACCTGAGCCGAAGGCAGAGGCTTTAACCCACTGAGCCACCCAGGCGCCCCAAGTTTAAGGTTTTATTTTTAAGCAGTCTTTATACCCAGTGTGGGACTTGAACTCACAGTCCTGAGATCGCGTCCCATGCTCTACTGTCTGAGCCAGCCAGGTGCTCCTCAACTTTGTTCTTATTTATCAAAATCATTTTGGCTGTTTTTTCATATAAATTTAAATATGTTTTTGTTAAAACCCCACTGAAATTTTGATTAAGATTATGATGAATCTAGGGGCACCTGGGTGGCTCAGTTGATTGAGTGTCTGCCTTGGGCTGGGGTCATGATTTCGGAGTCATGGGAATGAGCCTACTGGGCTCCCTGCTCAGCAGGGAGTCTGCTTCTCCCTCTTCTTCTGCCACTCCCCCACTGCTTGTGCTCTCTTCCTCCCCCTTTCTCTCTCTTTCAAATAAATAAATAAATATCTTTTTTTTAAAGATTCTATTTATTTATTTGACAAAGAGACACAGTGAAAGAAGGAACACAAGCAGCGGGAGTTGGAGAGGGAAAAGCAGGCCTTCTGCTGAGCAGGCAGCCTGATGTGGGTGGGGCTCCATCCCAGGACCCTGGGATCATGACCTGAGCCAAATGCAGATACTTTACGACTGTGCCACCCAGGTGCCCTAATAAATATATTTTTTAAAAAAAGATTATGATGAATCTATAGATCATTTTGGGAAAAATTGACATCTTAATAATAACATTTTAGAGCCCATAAACATTTGTTGAAGTCTTTGATTTTTTTATCAAACATATTGTACATATTTTATTAAATTTATCTTAAAGCATTTCATGGAATTTGGTGCAATTATAAATGGTAGTTTTAGAATTTCAATTATTATTTTCTCATTGTTAGTATATAGAAAGACTATTAATTTCCAAATTTGTCATCTTGCTAAACTCACTTATTAGATTTAGTGACTTATAATCTTATTAGAATTTTCTGTGTAAACAGCTATGTAGTTTGGGAATAAAAGCATTTTATTCCTTTCATTCTAATCTTTTAATTCTTGTCTTATTTCACTAATTAGGACCTTTAGTAATATATTAAATCAGAGTGGTAGGAATGGATATATTTATCTTTTTTCCAATCTTAAGATCATAAGGATTCAGTACTTCATTCAGTGTGACGTTAGCAATAGGTTTTTTCATAGATACCCTTTATCAGGCTGAAGATATTCCCTTTTGTTTCTAGTTTCCTGAAAGTTATTCTCATTAATGAATGTCAGATTCTGTTTTAAAATTTTAGCATGGAGTGCCTGGATGTCTCAGTCAGTTAAGTATCTGACTCTTGATATTGGCTCAAGTCATGATCTCAGGGTCTTGGGATCGAGCCCCACTGGGCTCCCTGCTCAGTGAGGAGTCTGCTTCTCCTTCTCCCTCTTCTCTGCCCTGATCCTGCTCATGCTCTCTCTCTCTCTCTCTCCCTCTCTCGGATAAGTAAATAAATCTTTTTAAAAAATTTAGCATGGGGCACCTGGGTGACTCAGTCAGTTGACCATCTAGCTCGGTTTTGGCTCAGGTCATGATCTCAGGGTCATGAAGTCAAGCCCAGTGTTCAGCTCCAAGCTCAGTGTGGAGTCTTCCTGGGATTCTTCCCTCTCCTGCTGCTCTCCCCACTCACATGTGTGTTCTCTCTCTTTTTCATAAAATAAGTAAATTAAATCTTTAAAAATTTCAGCATTTATTGAGATGATAACATGGTTTTCCTACTATAGACTGTTGATATAGTGATTTTTTTTTAAGTTTTTATTTATTTATTTGACAGAGAGAGAAAGAGTACAAGTAGTCAGAAAGGCAGGCAGAGGGAGACCAGGCTCTGGATGTGGGGCTCGATCCCAGGGCCTTGGAATCATGATCTGAGCCAAAGCCAGACACTTAAATGATGGAGCCCAACAGGCGCCTCGTGATTGATTAATTTTTTAATGTTGAACCAACCCCACATGATTGTAACTTATTATTTTTTTAATTTTTAAATTTTTTAAAAGATTTTATTTATTTGAGAGAGAAAGTGCATGAGAAAGAGCAAGAATGGTAGAGGAAGAGGGAAAAGCAGACGCTCCTACTGAGCAAGGAGCCCAAGCAAGGCTCAATCCTAGGATCCATGACCTGAGCCAAAGGTAGATGCTTAACCAACTGAGCCATCCAGGCACCCCTATCTTTTTTTTTAAACTTAGTATCATTTTTATGTGCTGCTGGATTTGATTTGCCCATATTCATGAGGGATATTGGTCTGTAATTTTATTTTCTTATAATGTCATTTTCTGGGTTTAGTATCAGGTAATATTGACATCATAAAATTCTCTCATCTATTTTCTGGAAGAATTTGTATAGAAGTGGTATTATTTTTTTCCTCAAATATTTGGTAGAATTTATCAGTGAAGCAAGCCGGGCCTGGATTTTACTTTCTTGGAAGGTTTTTAACTATAAGCCCAATTTGTTTAATAGATCTCTATAATAATATAATAAATTGTATTTTTTCAGAATGACTTTTGGAAGGTTGTGTCTTTCAAAGCACTTGTTTTTTTCATTAAGTTGTAAGTTCTATGGGCATATAGTGGTTTGTAATATTAATTTTTTGTGTCTGTAGAGTCTGTACTAATTTCCTTTCTTTCATACCTGATTTTGATAATTTGTGTCTTCTCTTTTTCTAGTCAGTCTGGCTGTATGTTTTTCAGGTTTATTGACTTTTCCCCCGTCAGAGAACTAGCTTTTGGTTTCATAGTTTTATTTTTGTCTCTCTCGTTTTTTAGTTTTCTATTTCTTAGATTCCTGCTCTTAATTTCCTTCTTGTTGCTTGCTTTGAGTTTTTTTTTTTTAAGACTTTATTTATTTATTGATCAGAGAGATAGAGTACAGGCAGGCAGAATGGCAGGCAGAGGCATAGGGAAAAGGAGGCTCCTCACGGAGCAACGAGCCTGATGTGGGACTCCCAGCCTGATGCTGGGATCCTGACCTGAGCCGAAGGCAGCCGCCTAACTGACTGAGCCACCCAGGCATCCCTTGCTTTGAGTTTTGCTAGTTTCTTAGGGTAAAAGTTTAGGTCACTGATATGAGACTTTTTTTTTCTAGTATAAATGCTTAGTCCTATAAATTTCCCTTTTAATAGTACTTTAGTTGCATCTCAAACATTTTCATTTGTTGTGTTTACATTGTCATTCGGGTTCAACATATTTTCTGATTTCCTTTGTGATTTCTTCTTTGACCTTTGGATTATTAGGACTATTTTGTTTAATTTCCAGATATTTGGGGATTTTTACTTTATTTTAATTATTTTAAGGATTTTATTCATTTATTTGACAGAGAGCATAAGTTGGGGGCAGGGAGCCGCAGAAGGAGAGGGAGGAGCATTTTCCTCACTAAGCAGGGAGCCCAACATGGGGCTTGATCCCTGGAACCTGGGATCACAGTCCAAGTCCAAGGCAGACACTTAACTGACTAAGCCAACCAGATGCCCCGATTTGGGGATTTTTTAATTTTTTCAGGTATCTTTCTGGTAGTAATATTAAGTTTAATTCTGTTTTGGTACAAGGATATTCTTAATATGATTTCAGTCCTTTGACATTTACTGAGACTTGTTTTATGGCCCAGAATACGGTCCATCCTGGTAAACGACTCTTCTGCATTTGATTCTGCTCTAGGAGTAGACTATTCTTTGAGTTTCAGTTTGGTCAAGCTGTTTGATATGGTCTCTGTTTTCACATATTTTTCTGTCTGCTTGTTCTAAGGGGACAAGGAGGACTGTTACAATCTCTAACTATAATTGTAAGTTTATCTATTTTTTTAGTTCTTTCACTTTTTGGTTTATATATTTTATAGCTTTGCTGTCACATGTGTACACATTTAGTATTATTGTATTTTGGTGAGTTAACCCTTTTATCCTTGTATAATGTCCTACTTTATCTCTGGTAATATTCCTTTTCTGAGGTCTGTTTGGTCTGATATTAATACAGTCATTGTGGTTTTCCTCTTTTTCCCACTTTCTCAAAGATTTTATCTTTTTTTTTTTTTAAAGATTTTATTTATTTATTTGACAGAGAGAGATCACAAGTAGGCAGAGAGGCAGGCAGAGAGAGAGAGAGGAGGAAGCAGGCTCCCTGCTGAGCAGAGAGCCCGATGCGGGACTCGATCCCAGGACCCTGAGATCATGACCTGAGCCCAAGACAGTGGCTTAAACCACTGAGCCACCCAGGCGCCCCATCTCAAAGATTTTATCTTTAATCTCTACATCCGATGTGGGGCTGAAACCCAGAACCCTGAGATCAAGAGTTGAATCCTTTACTGACTGAGCCAGCCAGTCACCACTGGTTTTTCTTTTTTGATTAGTGTTTATGTGTTTATCTTTTTCTACCTTTAACTATTAACTTATCTATATTTTTATATTTAAAGTGGCTTTTTTTTTTCTTTTTTTTTTTTTAAGTAGGCTCCATGCCCATTATGGAGCCCAGTGCTGGGCTTGAACTCACGACTCTAAGATGAAGACCTGAACTGAGATCAGATTCCTTTGCTTAATTGAGTGAGCCACCCAAGTGCCCCTAAAGTGGCTGACTTGTACAGGGCTTGTAGTTAGGTCTTGTTTGTTATCCAGTGTGACAGTCTTTTTCTCTCATTCAGTATTTAAACCATATACATTTACGATCCATACACATATACCATATACATATACATATACATATAATATTCCAGTTGGCTTTGGCTATATTTCTTTGTGTATTTTTAGCAGGTCTAGGGTTACATTATACATTATACCTTTCCTAGGCTACTTACAGTTAGTGCTGTATCACTTCACTTTTTTTTTAAAGTAGGATCAATGCCTATTGCCCATCATGCAGCCCAGTGTGGGACTTGAAGTCATGACCCTGAGATCAAGACCTGAGCTGAGCTCAAGAGTCAAACGTTTAACTGACTGAGCCACGCAGGCACCCCTAGTGTAGTATCACTTCAATAAAATATAACAGTTTAATACTAGATAGTGTCCCATAATCACCACCCCCCACACTTACTTTGATGTTATAGTTGTATGTATTACATCTATATACATTGAAAACTCTACCAGACACTCCATAATTTTTGCCTATGAATATGGACTTTAGAATATGGGCTATCATCCATATTCTAAAGAATTTCAGAGAGAAAAAGTTTTTTATATTTACCTAGATATTTTCTATTTCCATTGCTCTTTTTATTCCAGAAGATTCTAATTTTCTTCTAAAGAAATTTCCTTCTAAAGAAATGCTCTAAAAGCATTTCTTTTAGAGCAGGACCTCTCATGGTAAGATTTAAAACTTTTCCTTCATTTCTCAGGTATTTTTGCTAGGTTCTTATCTTTTGATAGGTTCTTATCTTTAAGTATTTTTTTAAGGTTTTATTTATTTATTTGACAGAGAGAGGAGACATAGCAAGAGAGTGAACACAAGCAGGGGGAGTGGGAAGAGGGAGAAGCTTGCTCCTCGCTGAATAGGGAACCCAGTCTGGGGCTCGATCCCAAGATCCTGGGATCATGACCTGAGCCAAAGGCAGAGGCTTAACGACTAAGCCACCCAGGTGCCACAAGTTCTTTAAGTATTTTGAAATATTTTGAAAATGTTATTCTCCTTTTTCTGGTCTCTGTGGTCTCTGAAAATAAGTCTGTTGTCATTTTAATCGTTTTTTTCCTTGTTTATAATGTGCTGTTTTTCTGTAGGCTCTTTTAGGTTTTTCCCTTATCTTTGCCTTTTAGCAGTTTGACTATGATATGTCTAGGCGTGGTTTTTCTGTGAGTTCATCCTGTTTGGGATTTGCTGAGCTTTTTGACTCTCACTAAATTTGGGAGTTTTTGGCCGTTCTTCTTTGCAAAAATTTTTCTGCCCCACGTTCTTCCTTCTCCCTTTTCTTGGACTGCAGTTACACAGATGTTAGGCTTTTTGATATTGTCCCACTCTTTCCTGAAACCTTATTTGATTTCTCCCTTTTTTTCCCCCCTTCTTCTTACTTAATAGCTTCTACTGTTCTGTCTTTAGGTTCACTGACTTCTGTGTCAGTCCATTCTGCTCTTAAGCCCATCTAGTGAATTTTTTTTTATTTTTACTTTACATAATATATATTTTACTTGTGGTTCTAATACCAGTTCAGTTCTCAGAGACTTTATGTGCTGCTTTGGTTGTGGTCCACACATGTACCACTCAAGGGTTAGTCAAGACTTGGACTGTGATTCATATATCCATTCAGGGGCACCTGGGTGGCTCAGTTGGTTAAGGGTCTGACTCCTGGTTTTTGGCTCAGGTCATGATCTTGGGTTTGTGGGATGGAGCTCCACGTGGGGCTCCTCAATCAGCATGGAGTCGGCTTCAGATTCTTTTTCCCTCCCTCTCTGCCCCTTCCTGCTCTCTCTCTCTCCCTCTCAAACAAACAAACAAACACACACACACACACACACACACACACACACACACACACAAAACCCCCACCAAATATCCATTCGGTTCCTAAAGCTTTTGCTTTGCTGCTCCTATCTCTGTTCCATATTTGTTTAGCTCAGGCATAAGCCCGAGAATTGTGCAACTATTATATACAGAATTAGGGGAAGACTTTCTTCTGGTTTGTCCAGGCTGTTCTCTGACCAGCAGAAGCCGCTTTTCCTGGTTTCTGTCTACAGAAAGGTGAAGTTTCTATTGAAATTTTGGTCGTCTCTCCAGCTTCTCCCCTGTACATCCCTGTGAAAGCCTGAAAGAAAAATAGCAGAAAAGGCAACTTGAAACTCCTTTTGTGGGTGTTTCTCCAAGTTTTGACTCCCTTCTATAATATGTCTGCTTATGCTTAATTTTAGAGCCTCCAGGTAGTTACTTTTTATATTTAATACAGGATTTTGGGCTATAATCAGAGAAAGGCTGTAGTGGGTTTTACTCTGCCATGCTAGAAGTGGCACTGCACCTTCATCCCCCTCCCCAGTTTTATTGAGAAATAATTGGCTCACGTCACTATGATGTTTAAAGCATACAGAATGATGGTTTAATTTACATATATAGAGAAGAGGTTCGGCTCACATCCATCTTTTCAAATAGATACAGTAAAAGGAAAAAAGGAAGAAAGGAAAAAATTTTTTTTCCTCGTGATGAGAACTCTTAGGATTTTACTCTCTTTAATAGCTTTCCTGTATATTATGCAGTGGTGTTAGCTAAATTCTCCTATTGTACATTACATCCCTTTTTTTTTTTTTTTTTTTTAAGATTTTATTTGTTTGTCAGAGAGAGAAAGAGAGAGAGAGCACGCACACAAGTAGGCAGAGCGGCAGGCAGAGGTGGAGAGAGAAGCAGGCTCCCCGTGGAGCAAGGAGCCCGATGCGGGACACAATCCCAGGACCCTGAGATCACGACCTGAGCTGAAGGCAGTGACTTAACCAACTGAGCCACCCAGGCGTCCCTATATCCTTTATTTATCTTCTTTATCCTGTAACTGGAAGTTTGCATCTTTTGACTACCTTCCTCCAATTCTCCCTCTCCATACCCTCCGTCTCTGGTAGCCACAAGATTGATCTCTTTTTTTATGGGTTTTGTTTTGTTTTGTTTTTAAGATTACATGTATAAGTAAGATCGTACAGTATTTGTCTTTCTCTGTGTCACTTATTTCACTTAGAATAAGTCTTTAGGGTCCATCCATATTGTCACAAATAGTAGGGTTTCCTTGTGTTTTATAGCTAAGTAATATTCCATTGTGTGTGTGTGTGTGTGTGTATACCACAACTTCTTTTTTTTTTTTTAAGATTTTTATTTATTTATTTGATAGACAGAGAGAGATCACAAGTAGGTAGAGAGGCAGGCAGAGAGAGAGGGGGAAGCAGGCTCCCCGCTGAGCAGAGAGCCCGATGTGGGGCTCGATCCCAGGACCCTGAGATCATGACCTGAGCTGAAGGCAGAGGCTTAAACCACTGAGCCACCCAAGCGCCCCATATACCACAACTTCTTTATGCATTCATCCATTGATAGCCATTTAGGTTGTTTTTATGTCTTGGCTATTATGAATGATACTGCTGTGAACGGGGGGTTGTACCTGTCTTTTCAAATTAGCGTTTTGGTTTTCTTTGGATAAATACCCAGAAGTGGAATTGCTAGATCATATGGTAGTTTTTATTTTTAATTTTTAAAGTATCCCTCATACTGTTCTTCATGGTGAACATTCCTACCAACAGTGCACGAGGGTTCCCTTTTCTCCACATGCTATCCTTGCCAATGCTTGTTATTTCTTGTTTTTTTGTTACTAGCCATTCTGACAGGTGAGGTGATATCTCATTGTGGATTTTTATTTGCTTTTCCCTGATGAGTCATGATGTTGAGCATCTTTTCACATGTCTATTAGCCATCTATACATCTTCTTTGAAAAAATGTCTTTTGAAGTCTTCTTCTCGTTATTTAATTAGATTGGTTTTTTGGTGTTGCGTTGTAGGAGTTCTTTATATATTTTGCACATTAACCCCTTAACAGATATATAATTTGCAAATGTTTTCTCCCATTCAGTAGGTTTGTTTTGTTGATGTTTTCCTTCATTCTCTATGCAGAAGCTTTTTATTTTGATGTAATCTCGATTCTTTTTCCTTTTTCCCCTTTGCCTGAGGAGACAGATCCAAAAAAAATATTGCTAAGATTGATGTCCAAGAGTCTACTGCCTGTATTTTCTTTTAGGAGTTTTATGGTTTCAAGTTTTACATTTAGGTCTTCAATCCATTTTAAGTTTATTGTATATGGTGTAAGGAAGTGGTCCAGTTTCTTTTTTTTTTTGCATATAGCTATTCAGTTTTCCCAACACCATTTATTGAAGAGACTGTCCCTTCTCCATTTTATGTTCTTCACTCCTTTGCCATAGATGAATACACGTGAGTTTACTTCTGGATTCTCTACTCTGTTTCACTGATCTGTGTATCTGTTTTTGTGCTACTGCCATGATATTTTGATTATTGAGGCCTTGTAGTATAGTTTGAAATCTGGTGGCATGATACTTCCAGGTTTGTTCTTCTTTCTCAAGATAGCTTTGGCTATTCAGGGTCTTTTGTGGTTCTATACAAATTTTATGATTATTTGCTCTATTTCTGAAAAATGCTAATGGTATTTGTATAGGGATTGAACTGAATCTGTAGATTAAGATTATTAATTCTTCCAATCCATGATCATGTTATATCTTTCCATCTATTTTTTTTTAAGATTTTATTTATTTATTTGACAGACAGAGATCACAAGTAGGCAGAGAGGCAGGCAGAGAGAGAGGGGGAAGCAGGCTCCCCACTGAGCAGAGTGCCTGATGCGGGGCTTAATCCCAGGATCCTGAGATCATGACCTGAGTCAAAGGCAGAGGCTTTAACCCACTTAACCACCCAGGCGCCCTTCTTTCCATCTATTTATGTCATATTCAATTTCTTTCACCAGTATCTTATAGTTCTCAAAGTACAGGTCTTTCACCTCTTAAGTTAAATTTATTACTAGGTATTTTATTGTTTTTGATACTATTGTAAATGGGATTGTTTTCTTAATTTCTCTTTCTTATCATTGGTTATTAGTGAATGGAAACACGGTGATTTCTGTGTATTAATTTTGTATCTTGCTACTTCACTGAATTCATTTCTTTTTTAAGATTTTATTTAATAGTGAGCGTGCAGGTTGCGGGGAGGGGTAGAGGGAGAAGCAGATTCCCCGCCGAGCAGGAAGTCCAATGTGGGGCTCCATCCCAGAACCCCGAGATCATGACCAGAGCTGAAGGCCGGCACTTAACTGACTAAGCCACCCAGGCTCCCTTTACTGAATTCATTTATTAGTTCTAATTAGAATTTTTTTGGTGGAGTTGTTAGTATTTCTCTATATAATATCATGTCATATGCAAATAGTGACAACTTACTTCTTTCTTCCGAATTTGGATGCCTCTTCTGTATTTTTTAATATGCTTTTTATCTCATTAATCTTAATTCATTTTATCCAGTATAGTGTGCATTTCAGGTTTTTTCTATCCTAGAAGTTCTGTTTGGACTTCTTTGTAATGTGTCTGTTTCTTTCCTCATTGTATTTTTATTTTCCTCAATCTTCCTGAGAATACGGAGCATATTTACAGTTGTTTTAATGTCCTTTTTTGGTAATTCTGCTAATTTTCCTTCATTTTTTTTTTTTTAAAGATTTTATTTATTTATTTGACAGACAGAGATCACAAGTAGGCAGAGAGGCAGGCAGAGAGAGAGGAGGAAGCAGGCTCCCTGCTGAGCAGAGAGCCCGATGCGGGACTCGATCCCAGGACCCTGAGATCACGACCTGAGCCGAAGGCAGCGGCTCAATCCACTGAGCCACCCAGGCCGCCCCTTCCTTCATGTTTAGATCTGTTTCTATTGACTGGTTTTTCTCTTGCCTATTTGGTCTTATTTTTCTGCTTTGAATGCCTGGTAATTTTTAAATTTTGGACATTGTGATTTTAATATTGTTAGTGCTTGATTTTGTTATTTTATATAATGTTAAACTTTGTTCTAGAATGTGGTTATGTTATTTGGAAATCAGCTTTATCCTTTCAGGTTTGCATTTAAGGGTTGTCAGGGGAGGTTGAGAGCCATCTTTAATGTAGGCTAATTTGGCCCCATTGCTAACGTAGTACCCATCTGCAGACTTTGACAACCAGGATATGAGTAAGTCTTTCTACACTTGCTGGGGGAAAAACAAATTATTTTATTTGTGGAGCCCTCTGTGAGCTTAACAATTTCTTTTCCTTTCTAATAGTTCTTTGTTTCCAGCTCTGAGTATTTTCCTCTTTGATCTATATATGCAGATCAGTATTCAAAAAAAGATGTAGGGGATGCCTGGGTGGCTCAGTTGGTTAAATGTCTGCCTTTGGCTCAGGTTATGATTCCAGGGTCCTGGGATTGAGTCCAGCATCAGGCTCCTTGCTCAGTGGGGAGTCTGCTTGTCCCTCCCCCTCTGCCTCTACCTTCTGCTCGCACTCTCTCTCTCTCTTTCTCTCTCTCGCTCTGTGCATCTCAAATAAATAAATAAAATCTTTAAAAAAAAGATGTAAGATGACCCTTCTGTAGACCTCCAGAGTTCTTTGTTTTTTACTCCTTCTTCTACAGTACTCTGCCCCACAAATTCTAGGTACCTTGGCCTCTCCAAGTGTTGATCTCTATGTCTTTGGCTTGGCAAGATTTCTGTATTCTATATAGGTTCCTCCTCCTGCCCCACAGGCTAGAAACTTCTCCATGCAGTAAGCTGGGGTAATCGTAGGGCTCACCTTGTTTTTTTTCTTCAGGGATCACTGTTGAATATGCCTGTTGTCCAATGTCTGGTAGTTGTTGTTTCATCTGTTTTGTCCAGTCACTTAAGGTAGGAGGGTAAATTATGTTTTGTTCTTCTGTCTTGGCTAGAGGAGGAAGGCTCACTGAAACACTTTTGATGAAGGCACACATTTAATATTCTTTTTTTTTTAAATTTTTTATTTTTTATAAACATATATTTTTATCCCCAGGGGTACAGGTCTGTGAATCACCAGGTTTACACACTTCACAGCACTCACCAAAGCACATACGCTCCCCAATGTCCATAATCCCACCCCCACATTTAATATTCTGATGACATTAATTTGGTGCAGTGAAGTCTGCTGAGTAGGAAGACTTCCAAAGGAGCTGCCCTGAACCATAAATGATACCATATTTTGAAGTGTTTTTTTTTTATTAAAAAGAAAGATAATTATAAATACTAAAGAAAAAGAAAAATCAAAATGGAAAAGATAAAAAAAATTTATAATCTTTCTAGTGCTGTGATTGTTTTCATTGTTGTATATTAGCCTACATGTATGCATAATTTTACATAGTTGTAATCATGTTATCCTTCTATTTTGTGTTTTTTAAAACATGTGTCATAAAATATTCTTTTTTTGTAATTTTCTTAAATCTTTCTCTGTCTTTTTTTGTACAGTGTGGGCTCAGTTTATTTAACCATTCTTTTCATGGAAATTATGGTTGTTTCCAGTTTTTACTATTACTTACGTCTCTTTTTAAAATGGCTGTGTACTATGTTATTTTTGTGAACCATAATTTACTACATAAAAGATTACCTTAGCTTGAGGCTTTTAGGGCATTTTGAAATAATTTTGTGTTTAAATTTGGTAACGGAAAAGAATGTAAAAGCCTATGGCATTTGCAAAGGAAATGCAGTGATGAGGTCATCTGGTTCTTGTTCACTAAGGAACAGAGCTGACAGAATGTTACAGAGAAATAATCCATGGACAGAGTTAAATATCTCACTGAGATAAGGAAAGGAAAATTCAACTCAATTCCATAAATGTTTTGGTCCCCACCCTCAGAGAATTTATGATCTTGTGGAGGATCTAGTGAAACACATCTAAGGAGTTTCACAGTTGAGTTGGAAAAGATCTGTCTGACCTGCTGAAACAATTGTTTTCATTACATGATTAAACTTGCACATACACTGGGTGAAACCGGATTTCAGACTGAGGAGCTTTGACTTGGAACTATACCAACTTCCCCTGCCCTAAATCCTGTAAATTAGAAAGGCAGTGTTCTGATAATATGTTTTATTAAGGCTTCCTTACTCTCTTTCATAAAATTACATGAATTTATAAAAATGAGGTATTGCTAGAAGAGATGCAGAGCAGCCAGATGAGTTTTCTTTCCCTGTTACAGCCATAGGCCTTCCCTCAGATTTAGCTGCTGCTGTTTCTTTTCCTCGCTGGAATAGTGATGGTTTTCAGGTATAAAGTTCCTAAGCAGATTGGTTACACGTTTCTTAATTTCTTTTCTTTTTTTAAAAGATTTTACTTATTTATTTGACAGGCAGAGATCACAAGTAGGCAGAGAGGTAGGCAGAGGGAGAGGAGGAAGCAGGCTCCCGCTGAGCAGAGACCCCTGACGCGGGGCTCGATCCCTGCACCCTGGGATCATGACCTGAGTTGAAGGCAGAGGCTTTAACCCACTGAGCCATCCAGGTGCCCCACACGTTTCTTAATTTCTTAATGTAATGTTAGGCTCTACTTCTCCTTCCTTTGGAGAAGTCTCAGATATATTCAGTCATTTGTTTGGGAGGCCATTTATTTAAATGCTAATAGCTAATATACGACATTTACTGTGTGCCAGGCACTGATCTAAGGGTTTATATATATTAATTTATTTCATTTTCATAAGAGTCCTTTCATGTAAGTATTGCTGTTACTGTCGTGGTAAATGGCAAGTGCAGGAATTGGGCTCTGACAGTTGGCTTCAGGGTTCATACTCATAACCATTTACTCTTAAGTACATGCTCTAGAGTCATACCCTCAGGTTCAAATTCTGGCTCAGTTACTTACAACTGTTTGGATGACTTAGATCAATTATTTGTCTCCTTTTAGTCTGTTTCCTCATCTCTCTGCTATCTTTTATATAACCTAACTTTGTTCACTTCTTGGAACATAGAAAACTTGGCTCTTATTAAGTATTCCTTCATTAAAAACATATACTTGGAGTGCCTGCTATGTGCTTGCTCTTCCAAGGAGCAGTTGTGCTGGTTTGTCTCTTTTCTGAAATGGTATCAATACTGTAATGTATGGTCCTGAAGCTCTTAGCTGACTGAGGTTGTTCTGTCTTTCCATCTTCTTTCCTTTTACTACTGGATGTGGAAAAGAGAGAGAACTTGGTCAGAAAAGAGAAGGCTATTCCTCTTGATTCATGTTGCAGGTCACACAGTTAAATTATAGTAGCTAAAGCAGGTTATTCCTTGACTGAAACATGACTGTCCTCTATCTGACAAGATAGTTTGCCCTGTTTGACCCAGCTGAAACCTTTAGGAGAAAGTTAAGTATGGAGCAGGAGGGGATACTTAACCAGCCACGTCCACTAAATCAGCCATTAGAGCAATGATAAATGTGGCTGCCAGGTTAATCTTACCTTACCACCTCAATGTAGATTTTAAATGAATGTAAAACCTAAGCATGGAAACCTGTTAGTAGGGAGTTGATGGAGGGGAACCCAAGGCAGAGGAGTATTTTGATAGGATGTGAAAAAAAGCTAGAGAAAAAAAAATCCTGGTGAAGGTAGTTGAGAATAAGCCCTTATATTTTTCTCTAAGATGAGGAAGTTTTAAATGGAGTGTTGTTGTAGGCTCTGGTTATTCTAATAAAGCTATTCTGAGATGTGTCTTTATTCCTTATTTTTGTGTTTTATACTGGGGGTCTAACAGATCTTTTTTCTTTTCTTCCTTATAGTCCTGAGGCTTTCTACCAATGCAGGCCAGTGGAAAGAAGCAGCTAGCAAGGTGACCCATGCATTGGTTAATATCAGGTAAGGAATGAGAACTTACCTCTTTCAGCATTCCTTGGCTCATCCTGAGGTTTATTGTACCTTGCTGAGTGGAGTGTGTTGAACACCACTGCTATTTTAAGCCCTGATGTCTGTAGGAGTGGAAGAAATGTCGTACTTGATCAAGAAAAGCAGGAGTGCATGAGACTTTCATATTGTCATATTGAAATAGCTCACAGTGCTGTTCTGAGAATTTTCATACCAAGACATGGTTGCAAGCCCTTTTCAGGCATCTTTGTTGCCAAAGTGTTTTCTGTGTATAAGCCATCTGAAAGCTTTTCTCTGAAAAATTTTTTTCTGCCATTCTCTGTGAGTTCAGGGAATGATTCATGGGGATCTGGAACTTTGACGTTTTGCTTTACATGGCTCTTTCTATTTGCGGTAAACAGAGGCAAATGGAGCTCATGGGGCTAAGTTATTTTAGGTTCCTTATGAAACAGCAAAGCAATTACGGAGTGCTATATGTATTGGATAAAATTAAGTCAGACATGGAGTTTGGCTTAGGGTCTTGAGGAAATACCACACACCCACAGGAGTGAGCTGTTCGTAAATGGAGAGAATGTGCTTTCAGTATCATGAAATACCAAGCTGACTTTTCTTACATTCCTCGTTCCCTTTGTGCCTATCATTTCCCATTTTCTCAACACTTATTAAATTGTTCTTGCAAACAATTGAAAAATTAAACTTGAGTAGAAGAGGCAAACCCAACAGATGGGGAAACTTGATTTAGCTCCAGATATAAGCCTTGCCAGACATTCTCAGCGATGGTAATGCACATCTACAACTTGGTATAGATTCTGATGTGTGACAGGTCTGGGATTTAATGTTTATTTACAGATCTTTCTTTTCTTTTCCTTCCTTTTTTATTTATTTTTTCTTTCTTTCTCTCTCTCTCTCTCTCTTTTTTTTTTTTCCTGAAGTAAAATGTCCTATAGTGATTTACAGTGGCATTTGGCACGTCTGGGAACAAAAGGAGAAGTGTGAAATGTGTATGTTGGGAGAGCTGGAATGAGAGGGCCTAAGGGTGAGATGTGCTAACAAGACTGCACTGAAGGTTAATCTGCCTTACCTGACCCCAGAGACATTTTGCTGCAAACATAGTTTTATAAATCTCACAAATGCATATCTGTACCTAGCAAATAAACCAGATACTGTAGTAAGGCCTTATGATAAATGTGATTTTCTATAAAAATCAGGGATTACAAACTGCCTTCTCCCAAATATCCCTTTGTGACCCAAGGGCCGTATGACAAATGTGGGTGTTTGAAAGAAGCTCCAGATTCTGGGCTAGAGTTTGAAGTTCATATGGATATAATTTATGTTGTGTTTATTTATTCATGTATTTACTTAGGCTTTCCAGGCAGCTCCTTTTCATCTGGGACCTGTTTCCTTGATCACATTCCTTTATGCTTGCTTTATCTCCTGCTTTGTTGCTTTCCCTTTCGGTGGCTTCTGACTTGGCTGCTGTCCTTATTCTTCCCAAGGGCCATCAAACAGTTGATTTAAGCTTTTGGCCTATGCTTTTTGTGAATAGCCTGGAAAGGACTGGGCTGAACTTTGAGTGGATGCCTATAACTATCACCTCTTTCTTCTCTTTGCAAGTCTCCATCAGGCCTCTACCTTCATTTTCATTCCTCACATTTCTTTAATGAACTTGCTGCAGGGAATAATTAGCTCATCTTCACTGTCACTAATGAATTAGACTTGGAGTATATGTCAAAAGTATCAAAGGGCACCTGGGTGGCTCAGTTCGTTAAGTAACTGCCTTCGGCTCAGGTCATGATCCTGGAGTCCCAGGATCGAATCCCACATCAGGCTCCCAGCTCCATAGGGAGTCTGCTTTTCACTCTGACCTTCTCTCCTCTTATGCTCTCTCTCACTTTCTCTCTCTCAAATAAATAAAATCTTTAAAAAAAAAAATGTATCAAAGATCCAGTCAGTTTTCTCAAGAGATTACAGGAAAATGTGTTTGTCACTTACCACACTAAGGCCAGATCAGGGCAAAATAGTGGTAATGCTAAGCCAGCTAAAGATTACTTTTTTCTTTTTCTTTCTTTCTTTCTTTCTCTCTCTCTCTCTCTCTCTCTCTTTCTTCCTTTCTGCCTTGCTTTCTTCCTTCCTTCCTTCTTTCTTTCTTTCTTTTTTTTTTTTTTAAGATTTTACTATTTATTTGACAGAGACAAAGCGAGAGAGGGAACACAAGCAGGGGGTAGTGGGAGAGGGAGAAGCAGGCTTCCCTCCGAGCAGGGAGCCCAAAGCGGGGCTTGATCCCAAGACCCTAGGATCATGACCTGAGCCGAAGGCAGACGCTTAATGACTGAGTCACCCAGGTGACTTTTTTTCCTTTCTGACACTTATTTCCCTTAATAAGTGCTAAGTTTTGTGCTCTTTTATATACAATCTTCTTTTTTTTTTTTTTTAAAGATTTTATTTATTAATTTGACAGAGAGAAATCACAAGTAGACAGAGAGGCAGCCAGAGAGAGAGAGAGGGAAGCAGGCTCTCTGCCGAGCAGAGAGCCCGATGCGGGACTCGATCCCAGGACTCTGAGATCATGACCTGAGCCGAAGGCAGCGGCTTAACCCACTGAGCCACCCAGGCGCCCCTATATACAATCTTCTTCAATATTCAAACTCCATAGAGTGTATCATAAACTTTTTTAAAAAAAATACTTTTTACCAATGAGAAAACAGTCTTAAAGATACTGTGAATTGCAGGAAATCCCACAGTTGTTGTCTGGCAAACCATAACACATACCCTCCCCAGAGTATATTTTTAAGTAATCTCTGCACTCAACTTAGAACTCAAATTCCCAACCCTAAGATCAAGAGCCATATGCTCCACGGACTGATCCAGCCAGACACCTGGACTGAGCCAGCCCAGCACCCCAGGGCTCCTTCTTTCATGTCATAATGGCTCCCATTGAGTTGCCTCCAAGGCTACCATGGAGGTAAAAAGAACAGTCAGCATGATGTACTGAAAGGAGCATGGAAATTTTAGTTAGAGAAGCTGGATTTAAAATTTTTGTCTTGGGGCACCTGGGTGACTCAGTGGGTTAAAGCCTCTGCCTTTGGCTCTGGTCATGATCCCAGGGTCCTGGGATGGAGCCCTACATTGGGCTCTCTGCTCAGCAGGGAGCCTGCTTCCCCCTCTCTGTCTGCCTCTCTGCCTACTTGTGATCTCTGTCAAATAAATAAAATCTTTAAAACATTTTTTTTTTTTTTTTTGTCTCTACCACTCAATTTGTGACCTTGAGCAAGTTATTTATCTTCTACGGACCTCTTTCCACTATCTATAAAATGAAGATGATGATGATTATCAATTCCTTCATGGGGAAATAGTTGTGAGAATTATATAACATATGTGACGGGACTTAGTTAACTATAAAATACTGGCCTGAAGCATAATGTATTTAAGAGTCATCCCTTTTGTAGTATGGGTCAGAATTTCCTTCCTTTTAAAGGCTGATTAATATCCCATTGTATGTATATGCCATGTTTTTAAAAAATATTTTATTTATTTATTTAACAGATAGAGACCACAAGTAGGCAGAGAGGCAGGCAGAGAGATGGGGGGGGGGGGGAGAAGCAGGCTCCCTGCTGAGCAGAGCGCCTGATGCAGGGCTCTATCCCAGGACCCTGAAATCATGACCTGGGCCAAAGGCAGAGGCTTAACTCACTGAGCCACCCAGACGCCCCTATGCCATGTTTTTTTAATCCATTCTTCCATTGATGAAATCCCAAGAGGGTTGCTACCACTTTTGGTCATTGTGTTTTGGTTATTTGTACATGGGTGTACAAATATCTGTCCAGTCCCTGCTTTCACTTCTCTTGAAAAGCATATACCTTGAAGTGGAATTGGTGCATCATATGATAATTCTGTTTAGTTTTTTGAATGATTGCCATACTGTATTTAGGATTACCATTTTGAGCCTTCCTTAGAATGTTTCCTAAGTATGTCTTCATTTGTCCCTTCTATGAAAGTTAAGATGTTATCCTTAACCTGGAAAGATGTTTTGCTTTAGGTAGATTTCGATGCTTTGAACGAGGGTGGTATAGGGAGTTTCTTTTCTCAGAGTTAGTGTTCTCTTAGCTGAGGGTGAAATGTGGTATGCCCAAGTCTGCAATCCACTCCAGCAGTAATGAGTGCTGCCTTACGCTCCTTCAGTTTTTTCTAAGAGCTTGTGTTGTGCATCCATGACACTACTAACTTTGGGTGGTTTAGAAAACAAGAAACTGTCAGAAAATTGGACCCATGGGTCTCCCAGGGATACTATGGGATGTTTAACTATTGGCCACCAAGCTTATTAATAAGGATAAAGTATACAAAGACTTAGAAGTAAAACTGTGATAGTGTGCAACACTTTCTTCTGTTCTTAGAGAGATTATTGGTACTGATGTCACAGCTGGAAAAGATTCTAAGGCAGAGTAAATGAACTCTTAGCCACCTCTTCTATAGTATGTTCTTCAATAACCCTGGAAAATGTTTGGGTTGCATGTGAAATTATCAGACATCTAACAGCTGAGAGGACCTCAAGCTGGTTTGGTGGTTGATGACAGCTACAAGTTAAGTCTTTGGAATCTTCTGGGATGCAGTATATCTAATGGCAACCCTAACATAGTATCTTACCAGCAGGTGAAAGGCAGCAGAAAGGCAGCAGACTTTAATGTTCTTTGGAGTTTAGATTGTGACAGTGAAAATTCAAAGTGCTTCCACATGCTTAGAGGCCTAAATTTACTCAAGTGTCAGTCTGTTTGCTTTTCACTTGTCTTTCGTGGCTTAGTCATGCCAGTTCTTTAATTGTCAGAGTTATTTGTGTTTAAACAATTTGTCTGTCTCTTCCTGTTTGATCCTTCAGATTCTTAAAATGCAGCTGCTTAGAAGCTGCTGTTTTTTAAATTGAAGTATAGTTGACATACAGTGTTCTATCAGTTTTAGGTGCACAGCGTAGCAGCTCAATTCTATCCATAGTGCAGTGCTCACCATGATAAGTGTAGTTATCATCTCTCACCATACATAGTTATTTCAGTATTATTGATTATATTCCCTATGCTGTACTTTTCATCTTTGCTTTTATTTTGTAACTGAACATTTGTACCTCTTAATCTGCTTCACCTATAATATCCATCCCCCTTCCCACACCCATCTGGCAACCACCAGTTTGTTCTCTGTATTTATGGTCTGTTTTTGTTTGTTTGCTTATTTGTTTTGGTCTTTAGATTTCATATGTAAGTGAAATCATATAGTATTTGTCTTTTTCTGTCTGACTTACTTCACTTAGCATAATACCCTCTAATTCATCTATGTTGTTGTCAGTGGCAAGAGCTCAGTCTTTTTTAATGGCTGAGTAATATTCCATTGTATGTGAATATATATGTATACATACCACAAATTTATCCGTTTATCTCTTGATGGACACTTGGGTTGCCTCCATATCTTGGCCAATGTAAATAATACTGCAGTAAACATAGGGGCGTGAATGTTTTTCCAAATTAGTGTTTTTGAGAAACGATTTATTTTTAAGTAGCTTTCATTCCTGACGTGGGGCTTGAACTCATGACCTTGAGATGAATGTACTGACTGAGCCAGCCAGGTGCCCCGAAATTGCTATTTTTATTGAAATACCTGATGTCAGTAATGTACAGGGCCCTGTGTTTGTTCCTTCCCATAGGTGAGTTGTTCCTTTGTTTTGCCACAAGAAAAATAAAATATTACTTTAAAATTCTACTTTGTATAATTGTTATGAAAGACCCGCGGATCCCCTTACCCAAGAATCCAACACTGCCACTGGATGCAAACAGCAAGAGGTTCTTTATTGTCACACAGGTACCGGCGGGTGGTCGGTAGCTCCAGCTAACAGAGCACACCGACCGGAGTGAAGCAGGGTCTTTTATAGGAAGGTACAAACAAGTTTTGGGTGGGGCGCAACTGATTGGTTGACAGTTTGAACTTTGAAAAAGGCATACTTGGAGTTTGCTGATTGGCTCTAAGGACCCGCGCGCCCGCGCGAAGAGAGAGGCGGGAAGGAGGAACAAGCTGATTGGTTCTGACGGCCCGCGCCTGGGAGGAGAGAGGCGGGAAAGGGGAACAAGAAGGGGGAAGGTAGGAATGCCATCATGGCGTCTCTATTATTTCTATAAGCCAAGCGGTTACAGAAGGGCAAAAGAGCGATTAATAAGCAATTAATAACCTAATTAATAACCTGGTCTATACCTAAAAGCCAGCGGTTTACAGAAAAGCAAACAAGCGGTTAGTTATCCTATCTGTCTACTAAGGGAGGGGTTTTTCTAGGGGAGGGGTCTTTCAGTTACTTTAGCTGCCTTCACAGATCAGCTGGTTCTGTAAGGGCCTATTTAGCCAGAGCAACTCCATCTGGTTAAACAGTGATTTTGTTGTTTATGCAGTAAAACTTAAACTGACCCTACCCCTCCTCCCTCAGGGAACTTACTTAAAAGCAAGTCCAGGAAATCAGTCCCAGGTAATAAAGCCCAAATACTAGGGCGGGTCAGGCCAGGTGGAGACACCCAATCAATGGGGTGTGCATACTGTCTTCCTAGCTACCAAGGAGTGTGGGTCCCCGCCATTTGGGCGCCAATTCTGACCAAGGTGATAGGCTAGTTCAAATATCTACAAGATAAATTGTAATTCAATTGGCCACCATGTGTGACCTAGCATGACTATGCAGCTTTCTTTGTGTGTTACAATCTCACTGGCCACCTGCACATGGCCATGCCCAACCACATGGCCTTTGCTCTATAAAAGTTAGTCTGTAAGGCAGGGAGGGGTCCCCTCTTTGTAAGAGACAGCCCCGACTGGTTGGTTTGACTATCGGTTTGATTCTCGATGCTTGGCGCAAAATAAAGCTTTGCTTGACCTTTGCTTTCTATCAGTCTCGCTCCTTTGATCACGGACTTATCATTGGGGGACCTTTAGGTCCACAAAGGAAAAATACTCTGAGGGGCCAAATGCAGGACTGGAAGGAAAGCATTTGGGAGGTTTTGCTTGGAGACTTTTATGCTAAGTATCTCCTGCCACCACTTAGCAGGTTACCCTAGCGAGATCCTGTACTTTAGGAAGATGTCTGCTGACTATTAACGTAATTGGTCAAAAGAGAAAAAGAAAAATGTTAGACTAAAATCTGACCTTCTTCTAATCAAACAACTTTCAAGGTAAGTAATTTGAAGCCCTTAATGAATCTACCGAAGTTAACATCTTAATGCTTTTCACTTAATTAGCATTTTATTAGCACTACGTTCACAATCCTATTCTCTGGTTGCTCACAGAAATAGTGGCTGAATCACTGCAAATAGGTTTTTTCCTGATCTGTAATTTTCTTAAGATGGGTGAAGTTTTAACTCTGTGATTAATATATTAAATTTTTCCTATATTAGGAGTGCACTAAAGTTTAGTTTTTCTTTGGCAATGCCTTCTTATCCATTAGGCCTCCAAGGGTTGACAAGAGTGACTTTTTAGATATTGCTGTGGTTAGTGACAAGCTTGGGGTTTGGAATGAGGTTTTAGTGCATTTCTTTATAAGTGTCTTAATTGTTCACCTTGTAAGTTTGCCTCTTGTCCCTCTCTTTGCTCCACGATCTCTTTGTTTCAGTGCTCAAGTAGTCCTCCCCCACTTCCTGCTTATGTGCTTATGTAGCTGTTTTCCTTCATCCTAAAAAATATTCCCTCAAAAAAAAGGAGGGGGAGGAGGAGGAGGAGGAAAGCTTTAAATGTACACTCTGCTAGGGAGGCTGGGGAACAAGAATAGCTCTCAGCAGCCTCTGATAGGGGAGTTCATTGAGCATAGCACCCTTTGGAGCAGGCTGCATATAGAATTCTGAATGTCATGGAGAAAAAGCCCTCAGGCGGTAATCAGGGAAGCGCACATTCACTGTTGATGGTTGCAATTAGGATTGGAAAGGGAATGTGAGGTCTCAGCTAGGCAGAGTCCGTCCAAATCCGCTTGCCCATGAACCTGTTTAGGTTACAGAATTTGCCTTTGAGTCACAGTTCTTTTATCAGAATGGATACTGGTGAGTTGAGAGGAGGAACAGTTTGACACCAGGCGCTTTAGCTGAAGGATGCAATGTAGTATAGTGAAAAATGTGGACCAAAGCAGTCAAATGACAGGAGCAGAGGCATTGGGCTGATGACTCTTGAATAGCAAGAAGTACATGAAAATAAGCTTCTAAACCAGTTGCCTGCTTAAACGTGGCAGACAAGCAGGCTCAGATTATCCCCTGGGTTAGAATTTGTCAGTAATGACCTTTCTTCTGTTAAACAGACCCTGCTGATCTCCCATTACAGAGAATAAAAAGCATTATGCAGATTAAAACAACGCACCAAAATGAGGCTGGTGTAATATTGTTTCCCCAGTGACTGGGAGCATTATGTATTATTCTAATAGTTGCTCTTCTCTGATCTCTTAAGAGGACAGCTAGAAATAAAAAACCAAACACTGAATCCCATGTGGCTAATCATCTGTTTTCCCCTGACTTGGTTTATGCTGCAGAGTAAGGTTTTGCGTTAGGTCATAGCTAGGTTTGGTGAACTACAGTACAGTAAAGAAGTCTTTGTTGAAGAGATCCAGATATTTGTAATGGAATATTAAGATTTTTAGTTGGGGCTGCTGTGATTTCAGGTGAGTGTGACTTTAGTTTTATATATTTCCCTCAATCTGAAATTCTCTTGGGGTCTTTTCCGCTTTCCTTTTAAAATTTTTTGATTTATCATCATCATTATTATTTTAAAGATTTATTTATTGGGGGGGCGCCTGGGTGGCTCAGTGGGTTAAGGCCTCTGCCTTCAGCTCAGGTCATAATCCTGGGGTCCTGGGATCCAGCCCTGCCTGCATTCGGCTCTCTGCTCAGCGGGGAACCTGCTTCCCTTCCTCTCTCTCTGCCTGCCTCTCTGCCTACCTGTGATCTCTGTCTGTCAAATAAATGAATAAAATCTTAAAAAAAAAAAAAAAAGATTTATTTATTTATTGGAGAGAGAGAGCCCAAGAGAGTGTGGGAGGGGAAGGGACAGGAGAGGGAGAGAGAATCTAGAGCAGATTCCATGCTGAGCACAGAGCCCAGTACAGCAGCTGATCTCACAACCCTGGCACCCCCTCACTTTGCTTTTTTTAAAGAAAATTAGCATAATATAAAATTTACTATTTTAACCATTTCTACAGTTCTGTGACATTAAGTGCATCCATAGTGTTGTGCATCCATTACCATGAGGCATCTTTTTCATATTCTTCAACTGAAATGAAAAAGTAACTCCTTGTTCTCTCCTCTTGTAGCCCCTGGCAGTTGCCATTCCACTTTCTGTGTGTGTGAGTTTGACTACTCAAGGAACGTATTTATAAGAGGAATTAAACAATATTTGTCGTTCTGTGCCTGGCATATTTTACTTAGCATAATATCCTCAAGGTCCTTCCATGTTATATCATATATCATGATTTCCTTCTTTTTTTTTTTTTTTTTTTTTTAAGTGATCTCTACATGCAGCATGGGACTTGAACTTACAGTCCCAAGATCAAGAGTCCCATGCTCCACTGACTGAGCCAGCCAGGCACCCCTTCTTCCCCCACTTTTTAAAAAAAGGACTGAATAATATTCCATTGTATCTATACCACATTTATCATTTATCCAGTGGACCCTTGCATTGCTTCCACTTTTTGGCTATTAAAAACAATGCTTCTCTGAACATAGTATACAAATCTTTGAGAACCTGCTTTTTCTTTTTTTGGGTATATACCCAGAAGTGGATTGCTGAATCATATGATCATTTTATTTTTAATTTTGGGGGGAAATCACCATACCCATATCAGCTGCACCATTTTGCATTCCCACCAGTATTGTGCAAGGATTCCAGTTTCTCATACCCTGGCTGATACTTGTTATTTTCTATTTTTTGGAAATAGCTATCCTAATGGGTATGAAGTGGTAGTGAATTGCAGTTTTGACTTGCATTTCCATAATGACTAGTGGTATTGGTAATCTTTTTTATGTGTTTATTGGTTATTTGTCTATCTTCCTTGGAGAAATGTCTATTCGTATCCTTTGCCAGTTATTAAATTGGGTTGTTTGGCTGTTTTGTTGTTGAGTTCTAAGAATTTTTTACATATTCTGGGTTCCAATCTCTTATGAAGTACATGGTTTACAGATTTTTTTTTCTGTAGATTCCCTTTCATTCTGTTGATTGTGTCCTTTGATTTATAAAAGTTTTTAATTTTGATGAAGTCCAGCTTATCTGTTTTTTTCTTTTGTTGGCCATGCTTTTGGTGTCATCCAAGCAATCATTGGCAATTCAAGTCCTGCAGCTTTCTTATGTTTCCTTTGAAGAGTTTTATAGTTTTAGCTCTTACATTTAGGTCTTTGATACATTTTAAGGAAAGTTTTATATATGGTGTAAGGTAAAGCTCCAGATTCACTTTTCTGCATGTGTTTATTCCAGCACCCACTCTCCTTTTTTGAGTTAACCACAGTTCTGATTTGTTAATTGAAATCAGGCTGAATTAACTGTTGAGTATAGAATTTGAGACTCCACATTTTTTCTGTATGTCTCTGTTCAGTTTTGTTTTTAGGTTTGTTCATTGCTCTGTTTATTTAAGATATGGCACAATGTAGTGGTTAAGAGCAGGGACTCTATATAGAGTTCGGTTCTCTGAGTTTGAGTCTAAGCTCTACCACTTACTTTGGATACATTTTTAAACCACTCTTTGCTTTGAGTTTCCTCATGGAACGTGGGTCATTGCTGAGATGATTAAATGACAATATATGTAAAGCACTTGGAGTAGTACCTGGCACACCATCAATACCTAGCACAGTGAGTGCTATGTAAGTGTTCATTATTATCATCTTTAAAAAAAAATTGTTATTACTTTGCAAGTCTGGAGGTCTTACCAGCCTTCATTTTGATGATCTGCATGGGACTTCATTCTAGAAAGCAACTCCCTTCCATATCCAGCTTTATTCAGTTCCCTTGGCACTAGGTGGACCTAGAAGGGACCAGAGATACAGAATGGTATTATTTACAACCTGACATCAGAGGCAACTGCTCGTTTGCTACTATTGCTGTTGGTTTGTTTTCTTTCAGGATCAAGGTGGGTACTTTCCTATAAAATCTTATTTTTAATTCTTTCTCTGGCAGTTCTTCCAGGATTCTTAGCTTTGTGTAATTATACCTAAAAGGAACCAACATCCCAAAGTCACCAAGATAAATCCTCCTACGCCAACATCACATGATCTTCTCAATGTCCAGGACCAGCCACAGCAGACTCCAATGAGCCATACAGTATTGAATCCTGTGCACAGGGAATGTTTTTGGCATACAGAATTCCTAGGAGTTGTTTTTTTTTTTTTAATTTTTATTTTTAAAGATTTTATTTATTTATTTGACAGAGAGAAATCACAAGTAGATGGAGAGGCAGGCAGAGAGAGAGAGGAAAGCAGGCTCCCTGCTGAGCAGAGAGCCCAATGCGGGACTCGATCCCAGGACTCTGAGATCATGACCTGAGCCGAAGGCAGCGGCTTAACCCACTGAGCCACCCAGGCGCCCCCAGAATTCCTAGGAGTTTAAAGGGCTTCCCCTTGGTTGGTTTGCCATGCTCCAGTGAGGCGGCCATGGGCTCCAGTGCCCAGTTTTTATTGTTGAATTATCTCTGCCTTCATTTCTGTCATGACATATCTTTTTTTCATTCCTTTACTTTTGACCTATTTGTAACTTTGAATCTAAAATGTGTCTGGTGGATGGCATATGGTTGGATCTTGGTTACCTTATCTAGTCTGTTAATCTCTGCCTTTTGATTGGGTTATTTATTGCATTCACATTTAATGTTGTTATTGATATAACTGGACTTATGTCTGCCATTTCACTTTTAGTTTGTTAGGTGTCTCATGTTTTTTGTGTTCCTCTGTACCTTATTAACTGGTTTCTTTTGCATTAAATGAATATTTTCCAATGTAGCACTTCAATTTCTTTAATGATTTTTTTTCACTATTTTTTTAGTTGTTTGATTAGAGGTTGCTATAGGGCCTACCATATATATCTTATTAGAATTAGAAATTGTTTAGATTTGGGACACCTGGGTGGCTCAATGGGTAAAAGCCTCTGTCTTCGGCTCACGTCATGATCCCGGGGTCCTGGCATCGAGCCCCACATCCAGCTCTCAGCTCAGCAGGGAGCCTGCTTCCTCCTCTCGCGCTCTCTCTCTCTCTGCCTGCCTCTCTGCCTGCTTGTGATCTCTATCTGTTAAATAAATAAATAAAATAAAATAAAAACTCATTAAAAGAAATTGTTTAGATTTTTTAAAAAAGATTTTATTTATTTATTTGACAGACAGAGATCACAAGTAGGCAGAGAAGCAGGCAGAGAGAGAGGGGGAAGCAGGCTCCCCGCTGAGCAGAGAGCCCGATGTGGGGCTCCATTCCAGGACCCTGGGATCCTGACCTGAGCTGAAGGCAGAGGCTTTTAACCCACTGAGCCACCCAGGCGCCCCTGAAATTGTTTAGATTTATACTAAATTCCAGTGAGATATAGAAATAGCACTCTTATGTAGCTCTATCTAAACATACACATGCAACACTCACTATAGTAAACTTTATTTGCCTAAAAGTACACTAAAAAGGAGAATTTCATGTATCTCCTGAGAATGTAAGGATGCATTAGAAACAGGATCCTAATTCTCTTCATTTTATCATCTCTGGAGCTAAGACTAGGTGAGAGTGGGGAAAAAGTCTGTATTTAGAGTTTAGATACATCTCTTTGTGAGAGATTTTCTCACACGTG
Organism: Mustela nigripes; assembly: GCF_022355385.1. NCBI lineage: Eukaryota > Metazoa > Chordata > Mammalia > Carnivora > Mustelidae > Mustela > Mustela nigripes. The sequence goes on along the minus strand of NC_081560.1, from coordinate 165,579,877 downwards.
GGTGTTAAACACAGCATTCTAGATCCTGCTCCATTCTTTGATGAGCTACTAGCCTACAGCTCAAAATGTATAGAGAGCTCACTGGCTCTTGATGCTTCCATGTTGAACTTTTTAACAAAGAAAGAGTATGGTGCAAAAGTAGCAGCACTGATTGGTAAACACTTGTTTTGGAGGTATATAGCTTTGAGAGAAGGACACAATACTTTGATGTGGAATGGATTAAGGAGTTGTTAGGTGTGTGCATTTATGTCCAGAGTCAGTGTTGGTTTGTGCAAAATATTCTTGTCCTGTGCCCCATCTTTTGCATCTCATTTTCTTCCAGCAATGTAGGGTTTGTTGACTGTGGCCTATTTTTGTTGGCTCAGATAAAGTACTGTTTCTGGAGTGTGACTTCTAGGAGAAAGAAGTCAGCCTTGAGCTCAGCCCTTTATCCTGAATCAAGCTATTGGGCTGTAAAATAGAAGTACCTGTTTAGTGAGTTCTGGGTGCATGCTCTGAGAGTGTCAGTTGAGGCCTCCCGGGTGTGGGCCTTCGCCTTTTGTAAAGGCTAGGGTTTTATAGGATTATAATAGCCAGCTGGAGAAAAATTGTAATGGTGAGTTAGTTGGAAGATATCTTATATATGTATTTGGTGACCTTTGAATGTTGTTGTAGAAAATGAACAGTGAGTCTTTTTACTTGTTAATTGCATTTATTTTTTTCTCTTAATGAATTATGTCAAGTACTTACTTGACCATTTTGGAAGTGGTTTGGAGGGACTATATTCACGACTGAGCCAGTTTGATACTAGAATAGCTGCTTCTTGTGACTAGAAGTAAATAAGAGTCCCAGGCCATGGGGCAGCTGGGTGGCTCAGTGAATTAAGGCTGCCTTTAGCTCAGGTCATGATCTCAGAGTCCTGGGATCAAGCCCCGCATTGGGCTCTCTGATTAGCAGGGAGCCTGCTCCCTCTCCTGTGCTCCACACCCCCCCCCCTTGCCTGCCTCTCCGCCTATTTGTGATCTCTGTAAAAAAAAGGGAAAAAATTTTAAAAAAAAAAAAAAAAAAAAAGGCCTGGGCCTTGAGGTAAGTTGAAAGGGCTTGATTCTAAGCAGACAGTTACAGATGAAATTGCTGAGAGCACTGGAGAAGAAATGTATGATTGTGAGTTTCCGTCAGAATGTTCTAGCCCTTGTGTGTGAGTGAATGACCCCCAAATTCTCTCCTTTTTAGGTTCTCAGTCTGACAACATTCTTTGCATTCATTCTGTGTCTCTAGATGTGTATCTACACAGCAAAGACCTTTGGTTGCAGTTGTCCCACTAATAGTTAATTGGATCTCATACCTATAATTTTGTGATGTGGTAAATTAGGTTTTAAACTTAGCATTGACTTTTTTATGGGTATCTGAGATGATTCATGTGATGTATGTCCTTTATTCTGCTAATCTTTTTAGTCAGTAGTTCTCACCCTATGCTTTTTTCAGTTTTTTAATAGGTAAGCATCAAAAACCTGGGAAGAGAGAGACTCAGAGAAAGAATGAGTGAGAGGAAGTGTGGTTGGTGTGTTTGTATGAGATTGACTTGGGATCCTTTCTTTAGATGCCGTGGTTTTGGGGTGCCTGAGTGGCTCAGTTGGCTAAGCATAGGACTCTTGATTTTGGCTGAGGTAATGATCTCAGGACTGAGCTTCACATCAGGCTCCCTGCTCAGTACAAAGTCTGCTTTGTCCTTCTCCCTCTTCTCCTCCCCTTCTCTCAAATAAATAAAAAAATAAAATCTTTAAAAAAAAAAAAGAAAGAAAGAAAGAAACACCCTCTGGTTTTAGGAGCGTTTCTTTATTCTTTTGTTTCTGTTAACTGCTTCCTGGTCTTTACAACTCTTTCTAAATGCTAGGAGTTGAGAACCAAAGGGGCAGTCAAGGTGACCTAGAATTGCTGCTTCTGTCTTTGTAGGTCAGGAAGAAAGGTATTTGACATATTTTATAGTAGGGTCATTGGGGTGGGAAGGGGCTAGAGTCTAGCAGTCCAAAGTCTGTTATTCTTGGGCTTTTGCTTTTTCCCAGCCAGTTCTTCTCATCCTCTGGCTCTCTGGAGATGGCCTCCTTTTGCAGGTACAGCTGTCCTTGGTTCTTTAGGGATGTGCTGCTCCCTAATTATTATTGATCCCAGGGTAAGACAAAAAGTTTCATTTTCACCTGAGAAATGGTTGGTTTCTTTTTTCCTTCTTCAAAAGGAACTCTTGCTAGAAAGTATAGACACTTAATCATGACTTAGTTCACAAAATGCTGGTTTCTAATTGTAACTACTATAAATCCTAGCCACAAATGGGATCAATAGGCATAATTCAGGTTCCTAATTTCTTTCTTTCCATCCCATATCTAGGACACTTAAAAAAGGAGTCTTTTAAAATTGTGGGCAGTTCTTTCTCTTATCCATTAATTTTCCTTCTCCATTTTTTCTTTCCTAAAAGTCGGTCTGGAACTCTGGCCAATTAACTTTGGTTTTCTAACCATGTAGAACACAGTAGATTGTTAATCTACTAGTGGGTTGAGGAAGCCATTACTATGGGGTAGCAGTATATTATCCTATCAGCAAACATAATAGGCATCTCTTCAGCAGATGAAACTTTGGTTTTCTTTGAATGTCGTAAAAAAAAAGAGGAGTGGCTCATAGGAGCATAATCGCTCTAAATTATCAGATTTATACCAGAATGCCAGGTGCCATACCTCCTTTCTTCTACTGGACTTCAGTGTTGCAGATAGCAGTGCCAGGACCACCGAACCCTGAAAGCTGATGGAGCTGAAGAGGCCATCTAATCTGGTCTCCTTCCCAAGTCATATATCTTACTTGTTGGGGTCATATCCAACCTCTTCTTGAACACTTAGTGAAATAGTGCATAATATTTTAGGCTATAGACTATTCAGTTTTTTAAATGATGAGAATTTTGGGGTACCTGGCTGACTCATTTGGTGGAGCATGCAAGTCTTAATCTCAGGGTTATAAGTTCAAGACCCACATTGGGTGTAAAGATTAATTTTTAAAAAACCATCTTTTTTAAAATGATGAGAATCTCTTCCTTATGTTGGAATATTCCTCTTTATAACCTGAACCTTCAGGTGCAACACCTATTCCTACTCTTCTGTAGTATCCTCTCTTCCTTCAATTGTTCATCATATGTCATGGTCTTAAAATCTTTGGCATACTGTGATTGTCTTTTAGACACATTCTAACTTCTCAGTTTACCTTCTAAAGTATTGGGGTTAGGACATGCCTCATCCCAAATAAGCATTCAGTAAATGTTTATTGGATTGAATGACACCTAGAGCTGGATCCAGATATGCTTGGAGTAGTTTAGGTTAGTGGGAGACTATTAGCACCCAGGATCTGGACACATTGTATTTGCAGGCTCCAATTGCATTAGTTTTTCAGCAGCTGAATTGTGTTGCTGGTCCATTACAAGCTTAGGTCCCACTAAAACTTGAAGTGAACTGCTGTCAAGCTACCTCTTCCCCCATCCTTAAATTATTAAGTTGGTAGTGGTGTTCGAGTGGTGGTTTATTTGCTTTAAAGATTTATGTACTTGGGGTGCCTGGGTGGCTCAGTGGGTTAAAGCCTCTGCCTTCAGCTCAGGTCATGATCCCAGGGTCCTGGGATCAAGCCCCACGTTGGGCTCTCTGCTCAGAGGGGAGCCTGCTTCCTTTTCTCTCTTTCTCTCTCTCTACCTGCCTCTCTGCCTACTTGTGATCTCTGTCTGTCAAATAAATAAATAAATAATCTTAAAAAATTTTTTTTTTCATGTGTCTGATAGCCATTTGTATGTCTTCATTGGAGAAGTGTCTGTTCGTATCTTCTGCCCATTTTTTGATATGATTATCTGTTTTGTGTGTGTTGAGTTTGAGGAGTTCTTTATAGATCCTGGATATCAACCTTTTGTCTGTACTGTCATTTGCAAATATCTTTTCCCATTCCATGGGTTGCCTCTTTGTTTTCTTGACTGTTTCCTTTGCTGTGCAGAAGCTTTTGATTTTGATGAAGTCCCAAAAGTTCATTTTCGCTTTTGTTTCCTTTGCCTTTGGAGACATATCTTGGAAGAAGTTGCTGTGGCTGATATCGAAGAGATTACTGCCTATGTTCTCCTCTAGGATTCTGATGGATTCCTGTCTCATGTTGAGGTCTTTTATCCATTTTGAGTTTATCTTTGTGTATGGTGTAAGAGAATGGTCGAGTTTCATTCTTCTACATACAGCTGTCCAGTTTTCCCGGCACCATTTATTGAAGAGACTGTCTTTTTTCCACTGTATATTTTTTTCCTGTTTTGTCGAAGATTATTTGACCATAGAGTTGAGGGTCTATATCTGGGCTCTCTACTCTGTTCCACTGGTCTATGTGTCTATTTTTATGCCAGTACCATGCTGTCTTGGTGATCACAGCTTTGTAGTAAAGCTTGAATTCAGGTAACGTGATGCCCCCAGTTTTATTTTTGTTTTTCCACATTTCCTTAGTGATTCGGGGTCTCTTCTGATTCCATACAAATTTTTGGATTATTTGTTCCAGCTCTTTGAAGAATACCAGTGGAAATTTGATCGGAATAGCATTAAAAGTATAGATTGCTCTAGGCAGTATAGACATTGTAACAATGTTTATTCTTCTGATCCAAGAGCATGGAATGGTCTTCCATCTTTTTGTGTCTTCTTCAGTTTCTTTCATGAGTGTTCTGTAGTTCCTCGAGTACAGATCCTTTACCTCTTTGGCTATCAGACACATGAAAAAATGTTCATCATCACTAGACATCAGGGAGATTCAAATTAAAACCACATTGAGATAATCACCTTACACCAGTTAGAATGGCCAAAATTAGCAAGACAGGAGACATGTGTTGGAGGGGATGTGGAGAAAGGGGAACCCTCTTATACTGTTGGTGGGAATGCAAGTTGGTGCAGCCTCTTTGGAGAACAGTGTGGAGATTCCTCAAGAAATTAAAAGTAGAGCTTCCCTATGACCCTGCAATTGCACTACTGGGTATTTACCCCAAAGATACAGATGTAGTGAAAAGAAGGGCCATCTGTACCCCAGTGTTTATAGCAGCAATGGCCACAGTCGCCAAACTGTGGAAAGAACCAAGATGCCCTTCAACAGACGAATGGATAAGGAAGATGTGGTCCATATACACTATGGACCTCCATCAGAAAGGATGAATACCCAACTTTTGTAGCAACATGGATGGGACTGGAAGAGATTATGCTGAGTAAAATCACTCAAGCAGAGAGAGTCAATTATCATATGGTTTCACTTATTTGTGGAACATATAACAAATAGCATGGAGGACATGGGGAGTTAGAGAGGAGAAGGGAGTTGGGGGAAATTGGAAGGGGAGGTGAACCATTAGAGACTATGGACTCTGAGAAACAATCTGAGGGGTTTGAAATGGCAGGGGGATGGGAGGTTGGGGGAACCAGGTGATGGGTATTATAGAGGGCACAGATTGCATGGAGCACTGGGTGTGGTGCAAAAATAATGAATACTGTTATGCTGAAAATAAATAAAAAATAAATTTTAAAAAGAAAAAAAAAAGATTTATGTACTTGAGAGAGATAGAGTGCGCATACACTCGTGCGCAGAGTGGGTAGAGGGGGAAGGAGAAGGACAAGCAGACTCCACACTGAATGCAGAGCCCCATGTGGGGCTTGATTTCAGGATTCTGAGATCATGACCTGAGCTGAAATCAGGAGTCAGATGCCAACACCTAACCAAGTGAGTCACCCATGCAACCGTTTGTTTGTTTTAATGCTACTTGTTCATTATTAGAAATTTTAATCAATGCAGAGAAGTGCAAAGAACAAAGTATAATTCTCTGAAATCTCACCATTCAGAGCTACTGTTACTGTGTCATGAATCACCTGAACATCTCCAGTTGATCGTTCCTTTTTTTTATTTTTTAAAAAAATAATATTCTTCTAAATGAGATTGTAGCCATATTAAATGTGTCTTGTTCCTTGCAGCTCGTCATTCTAGTTTATCACGATATTTTTTGAGTCCTGATTATGTCATTCTATGTATCAGTTTTCTTTTGCAGCTTTGTATCATCAGCACATTTGATAAATATGCCTTCTAAATTTTTGTCCAGATGCTTTGATCTAATCCTGCCTCTGCTACTGATTTGGTGGATGATTTGGGAATATTTTCTCCCCTTTCTGGGTTTTGGCTTGCTGCTCTTATATAAAATGGCCTCAAAGACTGGAATAAAACCTCCTTAAGAATCAACTGCAAAGCTCTTTGTAAAAAATAAATTTGTGAAGAAAAATCTGTGGGTGGGGAATCATCAGCCAGGGCCAGACTAGAAAAATAAAATCCTTTTATAGAAAAATCAGGGACGACAACCTTCATAGAATGGTTCAGATCTTCCTCTGTCCTCCTACTCTCCTAAAACCCCAGGAGAGGGATTTACCAGTTGAAATAAATAAATTAAGTTTTTAAAAAAGGAAGGGGAAGAAGAAGGAAAAAGATCGCAGCAAGCCTTAGTTCTTCTTATACTAAGAAATTAGAACCTAACAGGTAGAGAACAATGAAGAGGTGGTTTGGAGTGAGGTCAGGTGGGAGGGCTTTACTAAGAAAGAAGATGCTCTTTACTGTTTCCTCTTTTAATTAGTAGTAAGCTTGGTGGTCACAGTAAAGGCTCTTCTGAGTTAGGGTCCACAGGGATAGAAAAGTGTGAAATTCACTGCTGCCTGCTATTTCTCCTCTAAACAAGCCTTGCCTTGTGCATTGCATTTCCCCTGGGTTCTTAAAGAAGGTGTGTGATCATCTAAAACTGAAACTGAGGCAGCGTTTTAAGCTGGCAATTAATGACATGGTAAGAATTTTTAGCTTCAGTACATTAATTGTTAAATGAATTGTGTCTGCATTTTACTGTCATTTTACTGTGATATCAGCCTAATTATAAATATAGTGTTACATAGTAGAAGATAATAATAAGCAGAATTAGGCACCCAGTGATCAGACTTCAGGAATTTCTAACACTGAAGAAAGATTTTCTCTTAAATTGTCTCTTGCTGTTCTTTTTATGTAGGTTTTGATTAATTTTACCTCGATTATACATTTCTCCCTGGGGCCCAGATATTATGCATGCTATAGCAAAGTGGGCTCCTATTGTAAGTGGTTTAATGAGATTTTTTGTTCTAATTGGTTTCTATATAATTTCTTTTAAACCAATAACATGTGAGTGGGATGTCAAACACAGAGTGCGATAATGTATTTTCACTGCCCTATATACCAATGAACATTAATTTCTCTCTCATTTGACATTATTTTCATATGATGAAAATTCTCAATCTTAAGGACGTTCCAGATACAGTTGGTTCTCATTGGTCTCTCCTCTCCTGCATTTTTGTTGGTGACACTGCTGAAAAGGCAGCAGGATTACCTACTTATAGTTGGAACTCAGTCTGGGTAGAAGGGAGTGGAAGATTTCTGACCAGAGTTTTGACTGTACATCATCTTCCTTATGGGATAATTTACTATTTGGGATTTAGAGATGGATTAAAATCTGTTTCTTTTGCCCATTTAATCAGAATTAGTTTCCTGCTTTTTTTAAAAAATAATATTCTTTTTTAAAGATTTTATTTATTATTTATTTGACAGACATTGATCACAAGTAGGCAGAGAGAGAGGAAGGGAAGCAGGCTCACGGCTAAGCAGAGAGCCCGATGCAGGGCTCGATCCCAGGACCCTGAGATCATGACCTGAGCCAAAGGCAGAGGCTTTAACCCACTGAGCCACCCAGGCACCCCTAGTTTCCTACTTAAAAATATGTGAACTATCGGAGCGCCTGGGTGGCTCAGTGGATTAAGCTGCTGCCTTCGGCTCAGGTCATGATCTCAGTGTCCTGGGATCGAGCCCCGCATCAGGCTCTTTGCTCAGCGGGAGCCTGCTTCTCTCTCTCTCTCTGCCTGACTCTCCGCCTACTTGTGATCTCTCTCTCTGTCAAATAAATAATAAAAATAAAATCTTTAAAAAAAAAAAAATATGTGAACTATTCAATAAATTCTATAGAGTATGATATTAATGTATATTTGTAATAAAGCTTGATCCTAAAATGAGTATCTATGAGCCACTCACCTGGCTTATAAATAGAATGTTACCATAAATAGCCATAAACATAAATAAAATGTTACCAACTAACTGAAAACCTATCTTTGTTTCTTTTTTTTTTAAGATTTTATTTATTCATTTTTTTTTAGATTTTATTTATTAATTTGACAGAGAGAGATCACAAGTAGGCAGAGAGGCAGGCAGAGAGAGAGAGAGGAGGAAGCAGACTCCCTGCTGAGCAGAGAGCCCGATGCGGGACTCAATCCCAGGACCCTGAGATCATGACCTGAGCCGAAGGCAGCGGCTTAACCCACTGAGCCACCCAGGCGCCCCTCTTTGTTTCTTTTCTTTCTTTTTTTTTTTCTTTGTTTCTTTTTAATTGTAGTATTAAATATGGTAAAATGTGCAAAATCATAGATGTGTAATTGGACTTTTTATTTATGTATATACCTATGTAATATCATCCAGATCAAGACTTAGAATGTTTCCATCACTGCAAAAAGTCCCCAGAATTGTGCACTTTTCTGACTTCTCTGACCATTAATTAGTTTTTCCTGTTCTTGAGCTTCATACAAACAGAATCATGCAGTGTATCCTCTTTTGTGCCTATCTCCTTACATTCAATATAATCTTTTCGAATTTCATCCATTTTGTGTATATTAGTTCATTCCTTTTTAAAAATACTTTTATATTGTAGTTAGATATGAAATTTACCATCTTAACTGTTTGTAGGTATACAGTTTAGTAGTGTTGAGTGTATTTACATTGTTCTACAACAGATCTCCAGAACTTTTCATCTTGCAGAACTGAAATAGTATACCCATTAAACAACAGTTCCCCCCAGATTCCCCTCCCCCAAGTCCCTGGCAACCACCATTCTAGTTTCTGTTTCTGTGAATTTGACTACTTGAGATACCTCATATAACTAGAGTCCTATTTGTCTTTTTGTGACTGGTTTATTTCATTTAGCATAATGATCTCAAAGTTCATTCATGTTGGAACATGTGATAGGATTCCCTTCCTTTTTAAGGCTAAATAGCATTCCATGGTATGTATAAACCACATTCTGCTTATTTGTTTATCTGATGGACACTTGGGTCGTTTCTACCTTTTGGCTGTTGTGAAAAATGCTGCTATGAATGTGGATGTGCAACTATTTGGTATCTAGTGGTTCATCCCTTTTGTTGCTGAGCAGTATTTTATTATGTAAATAAACCACAGTTAATTTACTCATTCTCCCCATTTCTTCATCAGTTGGATTCTCTAAGCCTAAAGTTTAATCTTCTGTGCCACTTTCTCTCTCTCTTGTTCTTTTCCCTGTGTTTGTTTCCTTCACTGGCTCCCTCAACACCTGCAGAATAAAATCTAAGCTTTGGGTACACCTTGGTGGGTCAGTTGGTTAAGTTTTTGCCTTGGCTCAGGTCATGATCTCAAAGGTCCTGGGATCTGCCCAAGTCAGGCTCCCTGCTCAGCAGGAAGTCCACTTCTCCCTTTCTATCTGCCCATGACTAGTGGTCGCTTTCTCTCCCTCTCTCTCAAATAAATAAATAAATAAAATCTTTTAAAAAAAAATTAAGCTCTGTAGCATGGCATACAGTACCATTCTTTTTTTTAAAAAAAGACTTTATTTAGGGAGAACACAATTGGGGGGGTGCAGAGGGAGAGCAATGAGCAGACATCCTCCTGAGCGGGGAGCCTGATGCAGGGCTCGATCCCAGGACCCTGAGATCATGACCTGCGCCGAAGTCAGATGCTTAACTGACTGAGCCACCCAGGTGTCCCCAGTTCCATTCTTAATATGCTTTCTGGGCTCTCTGTCTTCATTGCCGCTATGCCAGACCACTTTGAGTTCTCTGGACAAAACAGAGACACTTACAGATTTCTGGACAAACTGTTTCATACTCTCAACCCTATATACACATACACACATTTTCTCCCTGCCTTGGATGTTCTTCCCTAGCTTGTCGGCATACCTCCTAAAGTAGTACACCTTGATTATTGCTTCATCCATAGAGCCAGGCCTAGCCATCTACAGTAGTAACTATCTGCTTGTCTGTTTGCCTTCTTTACTATGCTGTGACCTCTTTGAAGACAGGCAGCAATCCAGGTCTAACTCAGTAACACAGTGCCTGTGTTCAGTGAATATATGTTGAATATAGATCTATAGAGGTCTGCTCTCTTAGACAGGTGGGTATTCGGGAAACTAACTGGGCCTGAGCTGGAATGGGCTGGAAGTCACAGTACTTCTGTTACTGTTGGGCTGATGGAGGGAGCCCACAGGACAATTCAGAGACTGCATTTCAGAGAACCACTGAACAAAAATGTCAGATTCTCCAAAAGAGAAACGGACTGAGGGCAGAGTGGAAGAGTTCAGAAACAAGTTGTAGCTGCAAGCCAGGGATAATAAAGCAAAAAGGTTTGGAGAGGAAAGTAAGGGTTAAAATCTGGAGGAAAAGGCCCTGGGCCAAATAAGATATCTACAACAGCTTTTTTTCAGTTGGGTGTACAGTCAGGGTGAAGTGTGAAAAGCCTGACTTTATCTGTACAGTTGAATAAGTATAAAATGCTTTCATGGAATCCAGCATTGGAGGTCAAGCAGGTCAGTAAAGAGAAAACCACTTTGATGCAGCCAGCAAATGTCTGGGACTCTGTCAAGTGCTTTAACTTATAGGAGTTTGGTTTAAAAAAAAAAAAAAAAAGAAGAAGAAGAAGAAGAGGAAGAAAGAGAGAGAGAGAGTGCGAGAGAGCCCTTTAAGACGAGTACATAAGGGGGGAAAAAAGAGAGAGATGGGAATATTAAAGGAAAGACTTACAAGTGCCATGATGAACTTCCTTGGCAAAGAAAAGGGCAGTTCTTCTAGTCTCAAATATAGCCAGGCAGAGAGGGTGGCTGGGAAAGAGGAGATATGAAGATAGTTTCTTGGACCTTCTTGTAAAGTTTTTTCCGGCGAGATAAACACAACACCAGGCAAAGTGGGTGCAAGGCAAGATTTATTAAAAACGCTCTCCGGCGAAGTTTCAGGGCTCAGGAGAAAGGGGAGCCAGGAAAGTTGCGCAGGGAGGAGGTGGGCACCCTCGGGCGAGGTTCCGCGACTCTGGAAAGCAGAGTGGCGGAAGTCGCGCCCAAGGCAGGGAGGACGAGGCTTTTAAGGGGTCTTGGGGAAAGCTCAGGGGTCTTTTGGCAAGTTTCCCTTATTTGGATATCCCGCCGCTCATCGGGATCCCATTGGTCCACAGGAGCCCGGGGCGGGGGTCTCAGATTCCTGCTTGGGCCTTTGTTCTCCTGTCCGAGCTCAGGTCTTGTGGCGGGAACTTTCGCCATCTTTGGTAGCCCTTCCTGCCAGCCCAACACTTCTTAGCTAGTGTGTATCAATCACTCTGTCTTTGAAAATTGAGGCCATTCAAAAAATCAGCTATTGGTATTCTTCAAACTGGTGAAACTGTTGGGGCCTAGGGAAAAAGGTTATTGTTTAAAGAAGGAAGGAAGGGAGGGAGGAAGGAAGGAGCAAGCCAAGATTTCTTTGAGTTAAATTTCACTGTACTGATAGGTGTACCTGCCCCTCATCACCACCTTTTGCTTGTTCTGAGATGAATAGCTCTGTTTCCCCCTGTTGTCAGTTATTGAGGATCCTGTCTTTGGGCTTTCAGAATATCTGTGACCCATAATTGTCACTCGTAATGCTAAGTGTTTTCTTTCATGAATCATTTAGCAATTATTTATGGATTTCACTAAACTGACCTAGATTTAGAACTCTTACAGTTAAGACCTCCATGCCTATTGACATGTACTTCAGCCCATAACCCTTAGCTCTTTGGGTGCTCAGGGACTGTAATTCGATTTGAAAAGCTCAGTGTTCTTCTTCACAAGAAATCAGTGTTCTACTAAAGCTGACAGTTCATTGTCTCCTGGATAATTTTGAGTCAGGATAACAAATTAGAGTTTGGGATACATTACAGATGATAAATGTGACTTCCTTAAAGGGAAATCCATTTGTTTTGCTTAGTGTTTCTGTGATTAATTACTTGCCAGATTAAATTGCTCCATAAAAATGCATAGTATTTTATTCGATTGCTCTTCATGGTGATTAATTAGGCCATACTGTTGCTTTGTGCGTTAATTACGCTGACATTTTTTTCCTCTTCTCTAGTTTAATTAATACAGCATATATTTGAGAGATTGTTTTGAGGATGGGATACTATCTTAGGAAGAACAAAGCCCTGTGTAGCTTTTAGGCTCGTATTAGAGGGTAATACCTCAAGGTTTCTGTGTGCCCTCTGTTGATCCTTGTATGTATCTTTGACTTGCAGAAAGTACGCTTAACTGCAAATGACTAAGGAAAAGCTCTGTTTGGTTTTCCTGTAATTATTTAAGGTGAGATACTGAAGAGTCTTGGCTCAGTTGAAAAGTGATTAAGAACATAGAAGAGAAGCTCCTGGTGCAAGAGGTAAAACAAATGTAAAGCTAAATAGTAGTGTGTGGGGGAAGAGTTTGTTTCTTAGGGTGCTGCAGGGTGCCAGTGAGGAGATCAGGCATATTCAACATTTTTGTTAATGATCTAGGGCTGAAAGTAAAAAACAACAACAAGATCAGAACTGTAATGAAATTTATAAGTGATACTGGTTTGGAAATGTTCCTGTACCCAGGAGGGCCGAGAAGAGATAAAGATGGACCGAGAAGAGACGTATCAGAGAAACAGCATTAGAACTATTCTGTAGGCATCTACATAGTGTATGATTCCATATATATGACTTTCTGTAAATGGCAAAATTGTAGGGACAGAACTCAGATCAGGTCAGCAGGCATTGGAGGGAGGGGCACAGAGGAGCTTTTGGGTGATGGAACTATTCTGATCTTGATTGCAGTGCTGATTGCATGACTGTGTGCATTTTTCAAAACTTGTAGATTATACATTAAAAAGGGTGAATTTTACCAAATGCAAATTATACTTTAGTTTAAAAATTAGGGAAAAAATGTCTTCACAAGGGAGAATAGGAAATTCAACTTTGACTATCACTACTGTACTTTATATGTGGCAACTTTTTAAAAATAATTTGAATAACAGGAGCTACATTGGAGGACTTGGATTTTCTTCATGGTGCTTCCAAATTCCAAGGCTTTTTATTGATTTTTGGTGGAAGCAGAGGGAAGGTGGGTTGTGGTGGTTTTCCTTAGGTGTTAGCATTATATAAACATGTATCCTGGTAAGAGGGTTGTTTTAAAAAGAAGTCATGGGTAAGGCGCTCTTAGACCTTGTTGGTAGGCATCAGGCATAAATAAGATGATCTTTTCCCCCAGTTTATAGCTTGAATCCAGTTTTTTGAGGTTGGGTGGACTTAGTTTTGTTTTTATTTACTTGTTCTATCTGGGACCTCCCACTGTTGAATTGTTGAAAGACCCAAATAGTGCCCAGAAATGTTTCTGTCCCAGAGCTAACTTCAAAGACAGTTTCCACACCTCTCTGCTTTTGGGCTGGAACAAAAAGCTTTGTCATGCTCCGGGTTTTATAGAGAAGGTTTTGTACAAAGTCAGGAGCCTAGGGATAGGTGAACCAGTGCCGTATCATTGCTGATAGTTGTTGTGCCTTTTTCCCCCCTTTCCCCCATGATATGAACTGCGTGTAATGCTCGCTTCTCATGTCCAACTTGGAGCACTTCTCTGAATGCCGAACTATTCAATATCTTTTCAGTATCCCTAAAAATAGACCAGTGGGGGAAATTATATGGTGGTAGAAAGTATATAGTGGTAGTAGTATGCACTACTTGTAGTAATGATACTCACTACAGCTCTGTGGCTACAACTTAGTCTGCTAACTGCTGAGGACCCCTGAGCAGATGTGTGGCCATCATTCTGGCCCAGATTAAACAGATTACATTTAGCAAAATGCTGATTCCCTGAGCAGATGTCTCTGGGACTTTCATTTTCAACCGAATGATTTTCAGCACTGGACCTGAAGGGGCTGCGTGGTCCCCAACCAAGACCCCATCTGTTAAAACTTTATATTAATTTGTATCTCCTTTTTAAAAATCTGCCCCTTCTTCTCAATGAGTATGATAAATAATGTAGATACACTAGATGAACTCTGCTATTAGAGCAGAACTGTAATCATTTTGCTTAGGGTTAAACTAAACTAATTTAATCAGAAATGAGACTTTCTCAAATAACCATCTCTATCAAGTAGCTTATTGTTTTTCTTATTTTGACTTAGCATGTTCACCAGTACTTGCAGGGTGTAGCAAGTAGCAATTAAAACACTGTAATTAACCTGGTAAAAAAGGAAGACTTTTGGTAGGGAAAGAAATTATAAGATGACATAAAAAATTTTTGACTGTATAAATAGGTGATAATGAAATACTATGAGTTAAAGTCTTATGTTAGCAGTGTATCATGTCTGATTACTGCATTTTTGTGCTCCTTCTGCCCAAAAAGGATTATGGGGTAATTTACTGACTATTCAAGAGTAGACACATAACACTTCATCCAAGTGGGAAAAGCAGGTCTATCTTGGCTAACTCTTAATTAGTTAGTTATTACTTACTTTGTATTTCCTATGTACCAACTCTCTTCCCTTAGCTTCTGATTTGTATTATATAGGTAGTAGCCCATGGCAAGACTTCATAGGGTAAAATCCTGTTGCAGTTGAGACTGGAAGAACATCTGAAGGCCCAAGTGCAATCATGTTGTACCTGAGATGCAGTGGGACCAGGGTAGCTGTGCTCCCACTGTAGTGCCTTTGAAAAGCTCCAAGAGATTAGACTACTGCTTACCATCAGTATTTGCTTCCAGATGGTTTCTGAAGTGTTCCCTTCTCCCTGTGCAGTCATGAAAGTCACTCCAGGAAGGAAGAGTCCACATTAAGCCCTAAACTAAATAGGAGTGTTGAGCACATTTACCCACTGGAATGTAGGGGCCTTTGAATTTGTGTAGTCAAGGTGGATGTTCTTCCTTCTGTCTGACCTTTCCAGCAAGGGCTTTCTCCTAGAGGAAGGAAATCCCCTCCCCCACCTCTTCAGTGTCCTTCCAGAGATAATATGTGCATGTAGAAGTATGTTTTGTTTTAGGATTTTTGTTTGGTTATAGTCATTTGATAAATGCAAAATCTGACATCTAACCCTGATAAAAATTCTTAGCATACTAGGAATAGAAGAGAACTTCCTTAAGCTGATAAAGGACATCTATGAAAAACTTAAAACAGCTATCATACTAAATGGTGAGAGACTGAATGTTTTTTCCTTAAGATTAGGAACAAATTGGGGATGTCTTTTCTCATCGCCTGCATTCAGCATTGTCTTGGAGATTCTAGACAGTGCAGTTAGGCCAGAAAAAGAAACATAAGGCATCTAGATTAGAAAGGAAGACATACAGTGTCTTTATTCTCAGACAACATGATTATCCAAGTAGAAAACCTGATGGACTTTACAAAAAGCTGCTAGAATGAGTGAGTTTAGTGAGGTTGTTTTCCCCTCGGTAGTAAATTCCATAGATGAAGTTCAGTTGTAATTCTTCCTGCTAGTGTCAGCAGCAGTCCATCAAGTACAGCATTTATTTATTCACTGAAGACTAGACATTTTTTTAAAAGATTTTATTTCTTTTATTTGATAGAGGGAGACACAGCGAGAGAGGGAATACAAGCTGGGGTAGTGGGAGAGGGAGAAGCAGGCTTCCCGCTGAGCAAGGAGCCCAATATGGGGCTGGATCCCAGGACGCCAGGATCATGACCCGAGACGAAGGCAGAGGCTTAACCCACTGAGCCACCCAGGCACCCCAAGACTAGACATTTTAAAGAGAATTTCAGCTGTTAGGGTTTTCAACCTACCAGGGCCCCATTATTGTAATGATTTTTTTACATTGAAGTATAGACCACAGGAAGAGCAAGCAGAGCAGTAACGGGAAGCATTCGTGGCGGGTTCTAAACAGCGTGGTCCAATATAACTATATTATAAGCCGTGTATAATTTTATTTTCCAGCAGGTGAAATCATTTTAATAAAATGTTATTTACCTAGTATGCCCCCAAATTGTCTTTGTAACAAATAATTAATATAAAAATTGTTACTGAGATATTTTATATTCTTAGTATGTTTTAAATATTAAGTCTTTGAAGTCAGGTGGATCTTTTACACTTAAAGCACATTTCAATTCAGATGATATGTTTTCTTTTCTTTCTTTCTCTTTTTTTTTTTTTTTTTTTTTTTTTTAAGATTTTACTCATTTATTTGAGAGAGAGAGAGAATGAGAGGACAGAGGTCAGCAGGAGAAGCAGACTCCCTAACAAGCAGGGAGCAACGTGGAACTCGATCCTGGAACTCCAGGATCATGACCTGAGCCGAAGGCTGTCACTTAAATAACTGAGCCACCCAGGCGTCCCTCAGATGACATGTTTTCATTGGAAATATTTGATCTATATTTAGATCTCATAGAATTTACAGTTGAAAAAGTAGAATCATATACCAAATTATACCTGAGATAGAATGTGACAAGGCTGTCTGTGGTCCCACAATACATAAAAGTTTTCCAGTAACTGAATTGCATATCTAAAAATCATTTCCCTTTAACATTTGCATCCACATTGATAAAACTGATTCATCTTTGGGGCGCCTGGGTGGCTCAGTGGGTTAAGCCGCTGCCTTCGGCTCAGGTCATGATCTCAGGGTCCTGGGATCGAGTCCCACATCGGGCTCTCTGCTCAGCAGGGGACCTGCTTCTCTTCCTTTCTCTCTGCCTGCCTCTCTGCCTACTTGTGATTTCTCTCTGTCAAATAAATAAATAAAATCTTTAAATAAAAAACAAAAACTGATTCATCTTTTTTAGAATTTATTTGACTTCAAAGCTACATCTGTCCAGATTAAGGAAATTTGTTAATATCAAATTCAGAGAGGTATGGCAGAAATAGTTATGGCAGTTCTAAATTTATCAATATTAACAAAACATTTCCTAAAATTTTCTTGTAGCTTTTGCCACTAGCGAGTGTTGTTAATTTCAATTAGAGTCTTCTCCATGTTGATTCACATTAGAAGAATGTGTTGGGGCCCCTGGGGGGCTCAGTGAGTTAAACTGTGTCTGACTTTGGCCCAGGTCATGATCTTGGGGTTCTGTGATCAAGCTCCTTGTAGAGCTCCTGGCTCAGTCAGGAGTCTGCTTTTCTCTCTACCTCAGCCTCTGCCACTCCCCCCACTCATGCTCTGTCTGTCAAAATCTTTTTTTAAAAAATGTGTTAATTAGGGGCACCTGGGTGGCTCAGTGGGTTAAAGCCTCTGCCTTCAGCTCAGGTCATGATCCTAGGGTCCTGGGATTGAGCCCCACATTGGGCTCTCTGCTCAGCAGGGAGCCTGCTTCCCTCTCTCTCTCTGCCTGCCTCTCTGCCTACTTGTGATCTCTGTCTGTCAAATAAATAAAATCTTTTTAAAAAATGTGTTAATTATTGGGACGCCTGGTTGAGCGGCTGCCTTCGGCTCGGGTCATGATCCCAGCATCCTGAGATCGAGTCCCACATCGGTCTCTTTGCTTGGCAGGGAACCTGCTTCTCCCTTTGCCTCTGCCTGCCACTCTGTCTGCCTGTGCTTGCTCTCGCTTCTCTCTCTATGACAAATAAATAAATAAAATCTTTAAAAAAAAAAGTGTTAATTATTGATATTATGAAAAGTTTCTTTCTTAAAAAACAAGATTTTAATTTTTTTGTGAGAAACAGACCAGAAGCAGGGGAAAGGGCAGAGAGAGAGGGAGAAGCAGACTCCTCGCTGAACAGGGAGCCCATGGCAGGGCTTATTTGCCCCTTATGAAAAGTTTCTATTTTGACATAAATACCTAAGCAGGTGGGTCACAAAATAAGCTTTTCCTTTTCTTAGAGCTTCAAATTTAACTCATTTTAATTAAAAGTTTTAAATTATTAAATACTTGGCAAGCATGCCTTTGTTTCAAGAAGATCTTGAGTTGATGGGGCTCCTGGGTGACTCAGTCTGTTGTTAAGCATTTGCCTTCTACTCAGGTCGTGGTCCCAGGGTCCTTGAATCAAGCCCTACATCAGGCTCCTTGCTCAGTGGGGAGTTTACTTCTCTCTCTCCCTCAGCTGTTCCCCATGCTTGTGCACTCTCTCTCTCTCTCTCTCTCTGTCAAATAAATAAATAAAATCTTAAAAAAAAAAAAGATCTCAGGCGCCTGGGTGGCTCAGTGGGTTAAGCCACTGCCTTCGGCTCAGGTCATGATCTCAGGGTCCTGGGATCGAGTTCCACATCGGGCTCTCTGCTCGGCAGGGAGCCTGCTTCCTCCTCTCTCTCTCTCTCAGCCTCCCTCTCTGCCTACTTATGATCTCTCTCTCTCTGTCAAATAAATAAATAAATAAATAAATAAATAAATAAATAATCTTAAAAAAAAAAAAAGATCTCAAGTTGAAAATAACAGTATAGTAAATCTTTTTTGTAAACCTTCACCTGAACCAATGAGCATCAGCAAAGAATTCATGATAATTATAGTCATTGTCATTAAATCCTTTTAGGGCGTCATAAACTGGCAATGTTCATAGCCTTTGTAGGTATATACTAAATGATTTTAGCAGCTGTATCCGCGACATTTATAGAATCTGCTTCAGAAAACTGCACAAATATTTTTAATTTGTACCATGTAGTAGAATGAGCAGAGGGGAAACTTTAGTTTTGTTTTAAAATGACAGGGGCTCCTATGTGGCTTAGCTGGTTAAGTTTCTGACTTTGGCTCAGCTCATGATTTCAGGGTCCTGGGACCGAGCCCCTCATTGGGTTCCCTGCTCAGTGGGGAGTCTGCTTGTCCCTCTGCCCCTTCCCACATTTGTGCTCTCTTGCTCTCTCTCTCAGATAAATAAATAAAATATTAAAAAAAAAAATAGGGGCACCTGGGTGGCTCAGTGGGTTAAAGCCTCTGCCTTCAGCTCAGGTCATGATCCCAGGGGCCTGGGATCGAGCCCCTGGGATCGAGCCCCCTCATCGGGCTCTCTGCTCAGTGGGGAGCCTGCTTTCTCCCCTCTCTCTCTCTGCCTGCCTCTCTGCCTACTTGTGATCTCTGTCACATAAATAAATAAAAAATCTTAAAAAAAATAAAATGACAGTAAGTGCTGGACTTTTGACCTACAAAGCAGGAGCACCATAAATGTGATGGAATTTTTTAAAATCTAGTCAGATTTGGGGCGCCTGACTGGTTCAGTCAGTGGTGCATGCAACTCTTGATCTTGGGGTTTGTAGCTTTGAGCCCCATATTGGGTATAGAGATTATTTAAAAACTTTTAAAAATTTTAATCGAATTCTTCATCGACAGATGTAGAAGATTAAAAAATATTTATGCCAGGTGCCTGGGTGGCTCAACATCCAACTCTTGATTTTGGCTCAGGTCATGATCTCAGGGTTGTGACATCGACCCCTGTGTTGGACTATGCCCTGGGTGTGGAGCCTGCTTAATATTCTTTCTTCCTCCCCACCCCCTACTCCTCCCTCTTTCTCTGTCTCTCTCTAAAAAAAAAAAATCTGTGCCATGAGTTCAGGATTTTAGGCTGCAAATTGACTAAATTTCTGTGTGTATTTCGAAGTTCTTCAAGACAAAGTGTACTAAAAGTACTGATGTATTAATTGAGCAGTATCATCCAAATCTAAAGAAAAGTAACTTTTTTTTTTTTTGGAACTTGTAATTTAAAACATTTTGAGGGGCGCCTGGGTGGCTCAGTGGGTTAAAGCCTCTGCCTTCACCTCAGGTCGTGATCCCAGGATCCTGGGATCAAACTCCCCCATTGGGCTCTCTGCTCAGCAGGGAGCCTGCTCCCCCACCCACCCACCCCCATCTGCCTCTCTGCCTACTTGTGATCACTCTCTCTGTCAAATAAATAAATAAAATCTTTTTTAAAAAATAAATAAAACATTTTGAATCAGCTAACCCTTGATGTCATTAGAAATGTCTTATATCCTGCAGGCAGATTGTTCGGTGGTTTAATTGGAGATCTTTCACTTTTTATCAAGTGATTGATTTTTAGTCTTTTCCTCATCGTCAGTTGAGGATGTAGAGACAAGGGGCAGAGAGACAAGCATCCTCAGTAGAATGTCCATAGCTGGAGTAATTTTTTATTTAAGATTTTTATTTATTTGATAGAGACAGCGAGAGAGAGAACACAAGCTGGGGGAGTGAGAGAGGGAGAAGCAGGCTTCCCGCTGAGCAGGGAGCCCAATTTGGGGCTCGATCCCAGGACCCTGGGATCTTTTTTTTTTTTTTTTTTTTAATTTTTTATTTTTTATAAACATATATTTTTATCCCCAGGGGTACAGGTCTGTGAATCACCAGGTTTACACACTTCACAGCACTCACCAAATCACATACCCTCCCCAATGTCCATAATCCCACCCCCTTCTCCCAAACCCCCTCCCCCCGGCAACCCTCAGTTTGTTTTGTGAGATTAAGAGTCACTTATGGTTTGTCTCCCTCCCAATCCCATCTTGTTTCATTTATTCTTCTACCCACTTAAGCCTCCATGTTGCATCACCACTTCCTCATATCAGGGAGATCATATGATAGTTGTCTTTCTCTGCTTGACTTATTTCGCTAAGCATGATACACTCTAGTTCCATCCATGTTGTTGCAAATGGCAAGATTTCATTTCTTTTGATGGCTGCATAGTATTCCATTGTGTATATATACCACATCTTCTTGATCCATTCATCTGTGGATGGACATCTAGGTTCTTTCCATAGTTTGGCTATTGTGGACATTGCTGCTATAAACATTCGGGTGCATGTGTCCCTTTGGATCACTACATTTAGGACCCTGGGATCTTGACCTGAGCCGAAGGCAGACACCTAATGACTGAGCCAACTGGGACCCCCTTGATGTAATTTCTTTTACCATATCGCCATCTAAAAAATTACATAGTGACCAAAGATACAAGCTCAGATCATATTAAAAATTAATAAAATTTTTGGGATACCTAATAGGATTTTGTCTTCCAGGGAATGTTTGGCATGTTTCAGTATCCACAACTCGGGGAGGTGGGAGAGGGTGCTGCTGGCATCTAGTAGGTAGAGACCAGGGATGTTGCTAAACATTCTACAGTGGTCAGGACAGCCACCCACAACAAATTATCCAGCCCCAAATATCAGTAGTGCTGAGGTTAAGAAACCCTGCTGTCTATATAAAATGTTAAATAAATACATCACATAGTTAAATTCATACATAGTAATTCATTTGAATCAATCCTTTAACATCAACTAGATTGGTTTATTCATAGTATTAGAAACAGCATACATGCCTGACATGCACTATAATAACAACTGTAATATTGTATACAATGCAGTGATTAAAGTGAAATGTAGTCCTTCTTAAACAAAGCTGTATTTATTTATTTATTTATTTATTTAAATTTTTAAAAAGATTTTATTTATTTATTTGACAGACAGAGATCACAAGTAGGCAGAGAGGCAGGCAAAGAGAGAGAGGAGGAAGCAGGCTCCCTACTGAGCAGAGAGCCCAATGTGGGGCTCGATCCCAGGACTCTGGGATCATGATCTGAGCTGAAGGCAGAGGCTTTAACCCACTGAGCCACCTGGGCGCCCCAACAAAGCTGTATTTAATGGAATAATATTTTATACCACTTAAGGTTTTTTTTTGTTTTCTTCATTTAAATTAATAGAAAAATTAGAGCTGGGGTGCCTGGGTGGCTCAGTGGGTTAAGCCTCTGCCTTCAGC